>NW_004524662.1:11673249-11688129 GCF_000260255.1 Octodon degus | reverse complement strand
TGAAATTCTTTAGTTGTTTTTTGTCATGGAAGTATTTCACTTCTCCATCAAACTTGAAAGGGAGTTTTGCAGGGTATAGTAGTCTGGGCTGGAATTTGTTTTCATAAAGGACCTGAAGTACTCTGCTCCATGCTCTTCTTGCCTGCATGCTTTGTGAAGAGAAGTAATTCTGATGGATTTTCCTTTGAATGTGATCTGCTTCTTTTCTCTAGTGGCTTTCAGTATATTATTCTTGTGCTGAATTTTTGGGATCTTGACTATTATATGTCTTGGTGTGTTTTTCATTGAGTTGAGGTTCCTTGGCGTTCTGTATGCTTCAATTACCTGAATGTGACATTGTTTCCTCATATTGGGAAGTTTTCTGCTATTACTTCTGCCCATATTTTTTGAATGTCATTTGTGTTGATTCCTTCTTTCTCATTGATGCCTATTAGTCTCACATTGTTCATCTTTGCATCATCTTGCAGGTGATGGATTATTCTTTCCTGCATCCTTTTTGTTCTTAAGAGATCCTTTCTTACCTTTTCACTAGCACCAGTATCTTCAAGATCTGAAGCTCTATCTTTACTTTCACTCCAATGGTTTTGCAAGATTGTGCTTGAGATTTTAAGTTCCTCTGTATCTCTTTGACTCTGCTTTATGTGATCTATTACTTTACTATATTGCTCATACACATTTCCCTCATTTTTCTAATTTCCAGTATTTTTATTTCTCAACTGATTTCTGCTATATTTTTCTGTATTTGATTCTTTACTTCAGATGCTATTAATTCAGAGATTTCTTTTTTTATTTCACAGCTTCTGATTTGACTTCTTCTATCCTGTTCTGCAGTTGTTTCATTACTTCAGATGATATTAATTTAGTTAGTTCAGCTATGTGATTCCCAATTTATTCTGTGCTAGTGTCTTCTACACTTGTTCTGAGTGGACTCAGTGACTGAGATTGCATTTTGCTCCTTTGCTTTGCATTTTGCTCCTTGTTTTTGTGAGTTTGTCCTCAGACATTTGGTGGAGCCCTTTGGTGCAGTTTTAACCATAGCACCTACTCAAAAGAGACTATATGGTTAAGGCAGTTATAGTTATATATTTACATAACTACAATTAGGAACATTAATAATGGGTAGTGATATTTAGCAGTTGACAAACTTTTTTAACTAGTGATTTTGTATATTAGACAGTAAAAGCAATCATTTTTTCTATATAGCTAAGCAGATATTGAATTGAAAATTTGTGTTTAAGTGAGTTCTGCTCAGTTCTGTCTGATCAACTCCCCTTGATGTACCTGGTGTTTTCCAGGCAGACTAGTTCACCCAGTTACCTTTTTCCACCTCTCTTAGTCAACAGAGAAAGAGGAAGAATGCTTTTTCAGATTTTGGTCTTGTAAATTGTCTCAGCTTACCTGTTGTAATTCTATGAAATTTGAATTCATCCAGTTGTGCCTGGCTCGGGTCAGGTTTCTGTGTTCAGCTTCTTCCTGCTGCACCACTTTGAAGTGAACCTGTTGTGCACCTGTGCCAAGATGTTCTGCTCCCAGATCAGATAGTGGTGCTGGTCCCTAGCATCTCTGCAGGGACTTCAGCTGCAGATTTTCACACCAGAGCTGTATGCCACAACAGAGAGTGTTCTGGAGGGGGTTTGGAGAGCAGGACAGAAGGATTTACTCACAAATTGGCCTGGGTTGGATCTGGATGTATCCACCAGGCAAAGGGGAGCACAGAAGCTCTCACACATACTCACTGGGCCTGGGCTTGGCCTGCATCTGGAAGGGTTCGAAGAGTGCAGCAGAATTTCTCCATCATACTGTGGGTCTCGGATGGTTCTTGAGTTGTTCAGAGGGGTTGTGAGAGCTTCGCTGAAGTCCTTACCCACATTTCACACTTGGGGTGGATCCAGAGTAGTCAAGCAGGCATAGGGAAACATGGAAGAATTTCCACACACTATAGTGAGCATGGTTTTGGTTTGCATCTGAAATATTTGAAGGTTTAAAGTTTCTGAATTTAGTTGAAATAATAATACCACATGTCCAAAATAAATGAACACTTTCCACAAGAAATTTTAACAAAATCATAACAAGGTACACAAAAATGATATTTTCCAGAACTAATTGTAAAGAAAATAATCAGTAAGGAATACACATAAAAAAAGTTAGCTATGGAAGAAGAAAATTAAAGAGCATCTTACTCCACATTAGAAAAAAAAAAGCAAGTGTACATAATAGCATAATTAATTCAAAGGACTGAAAGAGAAAAATAAAAAAATCTATCCTCATTGAATTTTATGCCTAGGAAACATAACTTTGAAAAGTAAAAGTAAAATATTTTCCAGTTATACAAAGTCAAAATATTCTAATAACTCCAGATGTAGCATATAGAAAATAACAAGGAACATAATCCAGAAGGCAAGAAAAGTTTCTCTATGATCCTGGATAAAAAATAAAGTGCTTTCAAAGTTGTAGTTATACAGTACTATGTATGATATATTAGATAGACCTAGTCAATAAAGTCATGAAGAGTTCTACAAAACAAAATCAATCGTATGTCAGGATATATATATATTGTGTGTGTGTCGAAAAGACAAGTATGAAAGGAATATAAAGTCAATGGGAAATAGAAATATACTTTTAAAGTTTCTAATATTAGGAGACAATGTCATACAATGACTTACCCATACATTTTAAGTCAATGACACAGTATAAATCTTAAAACAAAAATTAATATTAAATACTATTCATAAAATAATTAAATGATAATCAATTTGAATTAAATTAATTGTTTCAGTATGGTATGTCAAATTTACAATGAAATCGTGAAGCCAGCAAAGAGGCGAGAATGTAGTGTATAATATGTACAAATCTGTGATCAATTGAGGGTACTCACATAAAATTTGAATAGGTTTATGTGATCATTTAATGTAAAACTAAATGTAAAATATTACTCTGCACAAATTCCTGTGACACTGCTTCATTTTTTATAGTAGGAATAGGGAAGTTTACTATCTATTATCAACAAATCAACAACTCACAATTCATTGATCATTTTTTTCCATAATTATATTCAAAAACAAATAGCAATGAGACAGTTTCAAACCAAATTGATAGGACAGTTTCAATAATTAACACATTGCATACTCTCTTCCTAGTGCTTATTTGCTGTACAAGATGCAGACATGATATCCTATTTAAAAACACTATTAGAACAAATCCCTCTATTCATTAAGTAAATGTAATTATATATCTATCCTAACCATTTTGAATGCCCAGAAACAAAGTGCACATTCATCTGTATCCCTTTATTTGTTTAGTTCCGTCATTTGAATATTATAGGCATGTTAACTCAGCAAAATATTGTAGAAGAGTTCAGTAGTCCATAATAGTAATGGGTCTTCCACTTCACTGGCAATGTCAGAAATTGTTGAACTGAGTCCCCTACAGCTCAACATAACAGCATGGTTTTACATCTTATACTTCATTTTTAAACTTTTCTGCTGGATATTTAAGACCAAGATGAAGCAAGACCTATGGAACAAGAGTTGTAGCTTTTGGATCTGATAAGGTCAGTCAAATCCCCTCAGGATTTATACTGAGATATTGTACCTCAGATTGTAGATCCTTTTTCAGTGTCAGCCATATGGATGAGTCATGGCTATTGCTTGGCCAATGTGCTCTCTGTGAAAGCCTGAGAGAATATTTTCTCTCCAAGTGACTCTCCTTAGGCACACTCTACATCATTGATCACTTTCCTCTTTGGCCCCATAATCTCCTTGATCAGAAAATTTGTGACACTACCGAGTTACATAACGTTACAGTACAAGTCTCATATGTCCTTAGTCTTAATGACCTTTTACAGCTAGGGCCAACACATTGGCTTTCCTGCAGCCCTCCTTTTCTCTAATTTTGGTCTGCAAACTTAGGTTGTTCACTCTCCAGAAGGGAAGCTTATTGTTATTACCATACAACCTAGACTGTTAAGCTTAACCTTGCTATCTGTCTGAATATCAAACATCTTAGGCATAACATGGAACAGGTATTTTTCATCAAGTTTTGATATGTTGCCCTTTTCTGGACTGGATCTTTACATTTTGGGGCTCAAGTGTTTTTTAGTTCTTCATAAATTCTAGAGAGCAGACCTTTGTCTGAGTACTTATTTGTCATGATTTTTTCAAGATTTGTGGGTTGTCTTTTCACTTTGTTGGTCATTTCTTTTGACTTGCAAAAACTCAGTAAGAGAAGGTCCCACTTGTTAATTCATTCAAGTGTTGTCCTTGTGATTTGATTTTTGTTTGTGAACTCTTTGCCTATCCCAATGTCTTCAAGGGCTCCTCCTACTTTCTCTTCCAGGAGATTTAGTGTCTCTGCTTTAATGTTTAGATCTTTAGTCCCTTTTGACTTTAGCTTAGTGCATGGTGATAGACCTGGATCAAATTTTAGTTTTTGGCATGTAGAGAGCCAGTTTTTCTAGTACCGTTTGTTAAAGAGGCTATCTTTCTTCCAGTGAGTATGTTTGGCCCCTTTGTCAAAGATAAGGTGGCTGAGTGTGTTCATAAGGGCTTCAGTGTTTTCTAATCTATTCCATTGATCCTCAGGTCTATTTTGATGCCAGTATCATGCTGATTATATCACAGTAGCCTTGTAGTATAATTTCAAGTCAGGAATTGTAATGCCTCCTGCCTTGTCTTTATTGCCCAGGAATGCCTTTGCTATTCTAGGTTTTTTCTGGTTCCAAATAAATTTTAGGAATAATTTCTCTAGCTCTGTGAAATATGTACATGGTAGTTTGATAGGGATTACATTAAATCTGTACAGCAATTTTGGGATGAATTGCAAGGTATTTCATTTTCCTCAGTGCTATTTTAAAATGTATTATTTCAAGGTTTTCCCTCTCAGTGTGTTTGCTATCTGTGTAGAAGAATGATATTGAATTTTGGATATTGACTTTGTAACCTGCTATGCTACTGAATTTCAGTACTAATTTTAGTAGCTTCTTGGTGGAGTTTTTTGGGACTTTCAAATAAAGTATCATGTCATCTGAAAATAATGACAATTTAACTTCTTTACCTACTATTATTCCTTTTATTTCTTTCTCTTGTCAAATGACTGTATCTAATGATGCCAGAAATATATTGAATAGGAGTGGTGACAGAGGACATCCTTCTCTTGTACAGATCTAAGAGTAAAAGATTTCAGCATTTCCCCAATTAGTATTATTTTAGCTGATGTGTTGTCATAAATGCCTTTTACCAGATTGAATTAGAGGCCATCTATTCCCGTTTTCTATAGGACTTTGAACACGAATGAGTGTTGGACTTTGTCAAAAGCCTTTTCTGCATCAATGGAGATGATCATGTGGTTTTTAGTTTTTGCTCTATTGATATATTGTATTACATTTATAGATTTTTGAATACTGCACCACCCTTGCATCCCGGGGATGAATCCTACCTGGTCATGGTGTATGATCTTCTTGATGATTTGCTCTATTCTATTTGCTAGGATTTTATTGAGGATTTTGACATCTATTTTCATGAGGGAGATCAGCCTGTAGTTCTCTTTCTAAGTTGCAACTTTCCCTTTTTCCCTGGTTTTGGTACCAGTATAATACTTGCCTTCAGGAATGGTTTAAGGAGGATTGCTTCCTTTACAATTTCATTGAAGAGTTTGAGGAGTATAGGGACTACATCTTCTGTAAATGTCTTGTAGAATTAAGCTTTAATCCATCTGGACCTGGACTTTTCTTTGTCGGTAGTTTTTTTCATTACATTTCATATTTCATTGGCTGTTATTGGGCTATTAAGACTGGTTATTTTTTGTTGATTCAGTTGTGGTAATTTGTACCTTTCTAGTAATCTGTCCATTTCTTCTGTCTTCTATTCTGTGAGAGTAAAGATTCTCAAAGTAGCTATTGATAATCTTCTGAATTTCCATTGGGTCGGTGGTAATTATACCCTTTTCATTTCTTACTGCTTGTATTTGAATTTTTTCTTTCCTCTTTTTGATGAGGTTAGCTAGGGGCTTATAGATTTCATATAATCTTTCAAAGAACCAGCTTTTTGCTTCATTAATTATTTGGAATGTTTTCTTCATCTCAATTATATTAATTTCTCATCTAATCTTTATGATTTCCTCCCGTCTTTGGGCTCTGGGTTTGGTTTGCTCTTCCTTTTCTAATTGTTGAAGGTGCACCGTTGAGGTATTTATTTGTTCTCCTTCTGTTTTCCTAATGTGTGAGTTCACAGCTATAAATTTCCCTCTGAGAACTGCTTTCATAGTATCCCATAAATTCTGATAAGTTGTGCTTGAATTTACATCGAGTTGTAGATATTGTTGAATTTCTTGTTTAATTTCATCTGTGACCCATTGGTTGCTGAGTAGGGTGTCATTTAATTTCCATGTATTTAGGGTTTCTTTCTGGTTTCTTTTGTCATTTATTTCCAGTTTCATTCCATTGTGGTCAGGTAATATGCATGAGATAATTTCTGTTTCCTTGCATATTTAAGCATGAACTAGGGGCCAGTCTGTGGTCTATTTTAGAAAATGACCCATGTGCAGTTGAGAAAAATGTGTATTCAGCTGTGTTTGGGTGGAACATTCTGTATATGTCCACCAAGTCCTTTTGTTTCAAGCTCTGGTTCAGTTCTGTTTTTTCTTTGTTAAGTTTTTGTCTGGTTGACCTATCTTTTGGCGATAAGAGGGTGTTAAGGGCTCCTGTTAATATTGTGGTATTGGATATTAGATTTTTCATGTCCATTAAGATTTGCTTTATATAGTTGGGTGCTCCCGTGTTTGGTTTATATATATTTATGAGTGTTCCCTCATCCTCTTGAATTTTTCCCCTAACCAGTATATAGTGGCCTTCTTTATTTCGCTTGATCATTGTTGGCTTAAAGTTGAGACTGAGTACAGGCTTGCTACCTCTACATTTTCTGAGGTGCTGGGGCATGTAATATTGTACTTCATCCTTTGACTTTCAGCCTATGAATGTCTTTATGAATTAAATGTGTTTCTTCTATACAGCATATTGTTGGATTTTGTTTCCTAATCCACTGTGCCGTTATTTTTCTCTTAATTGGTGAATTGACTCCATTTACATTGATGGTTAGAATTGAGATGTATTGACTTAACCATTGACATATTATTTACCTACTGTCTTTTACTCCTTTTTCTCCTGTGTTTAATTACTTGCCCTACTTTGTTGGTTGCTTCTGTTCTCATTCATGCAGTTCTGATCATTTTGGTCCCTCTCTGGAACATCTTTCAGGAGCCTGTGTAGGGTTGGCTTTGTCATCACGAAATTCTTTAGTTGTTCTTTCTCATGAAAATATTTCACTTCTCCATCAAACTTGAAAGAGAGTTTTGCATGGTATAGTAGTCTGGGCTGGAATTTGTTTTCATAGAGGACTTGAAGTACACTGCTCCTTGCTCTTCTTTCCTTCATGGTTTATGAAGAGAAGTCTGCTGTAATTCTGATGAGCTTTCCTTTGAATGTGATCTGCCTCTTTTCTCTAGTGGCTTTCAGTATATTCTTGTGCTGAATTTCTGGGATCTTGACTATTATATGTCTCGGTGTGTTTTTCATTGGGTTCAGGTTACTTGGCGTTCTGTATGCTTTGGTTACCTGAATATCAATTTTTTTCCTCATATTTGGGAAGTTTCCTGCTATTACTTCTGCCCATACTTTTTAATGTTATTTTTATTGACTCCTTCTTTCTCATTGATGCCTATTAGTCTCACATTGTTCATCTTTGCATCACCTTACAAATGATGAATTATTTTTTTTCTTCATCCTAGTTGTTTTTAAAAGATCTTTCCTTACCTTTTCATTAGCTGCACCAGCATCTTCAAGGTCTGAAACTCTGTCTTCACTTTCACTCTAAAGATTTTGCAAGCTTGTGATTGAGATTTTAAGTTCCTCTATATCTCTTTGACTCTGCTTCATGCGATCTATTTCTTTCCTGTATTGCTCATTCAAGGAATCCGTCATTTTTCTTATCTCCTCTGTTTTTTTTATCAATGTTTTCTTTAGAAGCAATTATAAATTCTTTTACTGCAGTGTTTTTTTTCACTTTGAGTTTCCTCTTTATGTTTCTGTAGTTCATTCTTCATTTCAGATACTATGAGTTCAGAGAATTCTTTTTTTATTTCAGAAAAGAATTGCGCTCTGAGTTCCTCTATAACTTTCTGCTGTTGCTTATTTACTATCGATGCTATTAATTCATACATTTGAGCTGAGCTAGTGAAAATAATTCAGCTCTGAGTTCCTGTATAAATTTCTGCTGTTGCTTATTTACTATCAACACTATTGATTCATACATTTCAGCTGAGCTAGTGTCCTCTGCACTTGTTCTGGGTGGGCATTGGGTTTCCTCCATATGTTTCTGCATTTGATGCTTTACTGCAGATGCTATTAATTCAGGGATTTTTTTTTTTCATTTCCAAGCTGAGTTCCTCTATAACTTTCTGCAGTTGTTTCTTTATTTCACAAGCTGTTGATTCATTGATTTCAATTATATGGTTCCCAATTTGTTATGTGTTAGTGTCCTCTGCACTACTTATGGGTGAGCTTGGGGTCTGAGATTGCATTTTCCTCCTTTTTGTCATTTTGTATAATATTGTCTTCTGACCTTTGTTGTAGAGCTTTATTGCAGTTATAACCTTAGCACCTACCTAAGTTCAGGAGCAGATCTACAAAGTTTGGATTTATCCAGCTATGCCTGGCTTGGGTCTGGCTGCTGTGCTCAGCTTGTTCTTGCTGCCGCCCTTGGGTGTAAACCTGTTGTGCCCTTCTGGCAAGATGTTCTGCTCCTGGACTAGCTGGGTGGTTCTGTCCCCTACTCTCCCTGCAGGGATGGCAGCTGCAGGGTTTCCCCCCAGGCCTGTATTCCAGGCCTGAGCTGAGTCTGGAGGGTACTAGTTGGAGTAGGGTACTAGTTGTGGTATGCTCTCCCACAACTCACCGGGCCTGGGCTAGGACTGGATCTGGGTGTTCCCAGAACACGGCAGAAATTCCTACTCAGCGGGCAGGGGAGGGGGTGCTGCGGAGAGGTTGCGGGGTCCCAAGGGGGTGGAAGAGGGTCTCATGCATGCTGTCCCTGGGCTTGGACCTGCAGGTCATGGTGGCGCAGTGTAGCAGGAAGCTCTCCAACACACTCACCTGGCTTGGGCTAGGACTATATCTGGTTGTCCCTAGAACTCCACAAAAATTTTCACTCAGCGGGCGGGGTGGGGGGCTGCTGCGGAGTGGTGGTTGGGTGTCCCAATGGGGTGGAAGAGGGTCTCACACACTCTGCACCTCAGCTTGGACTGGCAGGTCCCATAGGCACAGGGTAGCAGGAAGCTCTCCCACACATTCATGGGGGCAGGACTAGGACTCCATCTGGGGGTTCCCGGAATTCAACGGAAATTCTACCCTGCTTCTTTGTAACACTGCAAGGAGGCTTCATGTACCATTGATATATCATCAGTAGACTGAGTATTCCCAGAAAATAATGCTTACAGAAAAAAATCTATGCTGAATAATGGCCATTCTGTGATATTTTTTTACTAGGAAACTATATGGCAAGACCCATCTGGAAAAGATAGCTATAGCCAAGCTTCTTGGCCACTATTTCTATATCTCCAGGTTTTAGACCTTGGACATATCAGTGGCCAGCAAATGTGTGACTGATGCTAACAATAATCTAGTTTCTTACCCATAACATAAACCAGGCATCTGCCTACAAGGCACCTTCCCTTTTGAGGTTGTCAGTGTGGACTTTACTGAGATCAAGTTGAAAGTTGAAAGTAAAAGTTTTGGTCGGTGTTAATTACACTTTCTCAGGATGGATAGAGGCCCTGCCCATCAGATGTGAGACCTCGAGAGTGGTGATGAATACACTGACAAAACTGATTATCCCTGGTACGGGCTCCCCATTCTGGTGGGCTCAGATAATGAGCAGAGTAGTTCAGAGCATTTCCAGTGTTTTTGGCCTAAGGTGGAAGCTGGACACTGCCTACTGACCCCAAAGCGTGGGCCAAGTATATAGGGAAAATCACACCTTGAGGAGCCCCCGGTGCAAGCTTTGCCAGGACACAGGTGAGAACTGGGCGTCTGGGCTTCTGATGGCCTGGCGGCCGCCAGGCTGCACCCCATACCAGGAAGGGCTCACTCCTTTTAAAATCCGGCTTGGAAGACTGCTGCCCTTGGTGCTGATACTGGAGAGAGTATGAAAGGTTTAGACAGAAGGGATCACTGTGTTTGCCTCCCTAATCAGGGGAAGATCTCTCGAGATCCATTTCTAATGGAGAACTTGTTAAGTCCTTAAAGGTTCTGAAATCTGCTCTGCAGGCTACATACTGTCTCTTCCACCATCAGCATCCACAACCCAGAGAAGATGACTACAGTTGGCACCTGAGCCTGGATCTTTGGTGTGGCTCAGGAATCAAGATCTGTCAACTCTTGGACCCTGCATGAATGCACCATACCCTGTTGTCCTGAGCACTCCCATCACAGTCATGGTGACAAGAAATCACTGGATTCACCACGCCCAAGGTAAGCCAGCCTCCACGGATCAGCAGTCACATAAACGGATTTAACCAAGACTGCTGAACCTCTCAAGGTCAAACTGACCAGATGTGGTTTTAGTGGTTCTTGTTAAGGCTGACAGAGGATCATCACTCTCCCACTACTTATATGTGGTGGCTGCTTCGGAGCTTAGTTGCGGCACAGATTGCTACTCAGAACCCGTAGTTCTATATCTCCCTACCCAAGCTTTTTGAATATAAAAATAATAAAATAAGATAGGCCGCAATGGTGGTCTGGGGAGATGGCTCAGTAGAATAAGCACTTCCCTGGCAAGTAACGGGCCTGTTCAATCCCTAGTTCCGCCAAACAAAAAAAAGCAAACAAACAAAAAGGATGAGCCCCAATGAAAATATTTGACAAGGGTCCCCACCATTCTTCCTCTGCTACAGCTGGAGATGTAAACTACTGCCCCTTGAGCAGATAAAAACATCCCATTTTGAGTGTTACTATGGTCTCCCTCACCAAGAAGTCATGTGATAAACTAAATGAATCAAGGGTTTGAATCTTGTACTAAAACCATTGGGGAATATGATAAGTTAATGTACAAGTAAATGTAAAAAATTACTCTGCTTAACTCTCTATGACCCTGCTTCCTTAGAAGACTGCAAGGAGGCTTGGTGTAGCGATGATAAAACATCAATAGACATAGTTTCCAGAAAATGAAGCTCCCAGAGCAAAATGTATGCTAAGTCATGGTCACGCTGCCCCGAAAGGTCCTGTTCTATGGTAAATGACAAATTTGAATGCCAAACAGAGTGTGGTTTCTATCTGTAAAACCTCCATGCTTCTAAGGCTCCTGGCCATTTGTCCTCTCCTGGTGAGTATGGTCAAGTGGTCTTGAGCTCAGTAACAAAAATCTCATGCTTAAATTTTAATTTAGGATCTGGTCTTGTTTCTGTGTTGAGAACCCAAAACAGTTAATAAATCCAAAAATATCAGGTAACAAAAAAATTTTTCATGATAGTAATGAATGACTAAGAATAAAATATACCATAAATACTGGAATGGCAAATATGTGACCAGCACTTCTAACAGTTTAGGGATACGATATCGCACAAAGTTCTAGTATGTTGTTGTCATGGACAGTGTCCATGACAATTACTGGTGACCAGTTGTCACTTGTAGGACTGAGGTACTGCTACTGCCCGGCACTGTGCTCCATGCCTATAATTCCTGTCTGAGGCAAGAGGATCAGCATTATTTTGCAGACAGCCTGAAGTATATAGTGAGACACTGCCTCAAAAAAGTCTTTATGGCTACAGATTTCTTCATGGTTATGTATCTAACATGTTTAGTTTCTATGTTTTCTACATTTTTGCTTTGTCTGACTTCTTGATTTTGATACGTTTTTTGAGAAACAAACTTTTGGTTTTATTTCTTTCTGTCTTTTTCTTTTTCCTGTTCCTTTTTGTACGGAATTTCATTGATATGTATTTATTAACTTCTTTCTTCTCCTCGCTTTGAATTTATTTTTTTCTTTTGTTCTTAAATTACTTAAAATGGAAGCTCACATGTTAAATTGAAATATTTTCTCAATAATCTAAACATTTTATATATAAGATTTTGTCAAAAAATCATCATAATTTTGATACGGTATCCTTTGTGTTCTTTCCATTCACAATACTTCAGCACTTCCAGCTATATTTTTTGACCTACATCATACATTAAGATTGATTTAATTTCCAAAACTTTGGCAGCATTTACAGATACATTTTGTATTTGTTTTTAATTGTGATTCACTACTGCTAGAGATTATTTATTAGAAAATTGTTAGAAAACTTTATATAAATCAATTAACTTTTTTGTGGCTCTTCAAAGTCTAGGAAAGGAGAAGGAGTGGGGGAGAGAGATTTATCTATGTACATGAGTAGGATGGTTTACACAACTGCACTGCACATTTCTGATGGTCTTTGGAAAGAGCAGTTACTGCTTTAATTTGTTTTGTCTCTTTTTCAATAGTTTGTGCTTTTTCTACCCTTCATTTATTATATATTTCTTTTTCATCTTCCAATTCAACATGCATATATCTGAAAATATGAATAACTAGGTAGAAGAAAACCCTATTTATTACAACAAATACCTTGAATTTTGTACTACTTTGGCAAATGAAAGTGTGTACCACTTTAATTTTTTTTGTTTTTATTCTAGCTTATACTCTCTTTAATAAATAAATAAGAAAATATGCTGCTTTTACTTTGTGGAATTTTATATAAGTGACTAAGTAATTCATTTTGTCTTTTTGTGCTTACGGAGACTTCTGTCAGTTTTCTAGACAGGAGTGTTTCATCTCTGAAGTTTTACTTAATGCACTGTAATGCTCCGTTTTTGGATTCCTTCCGATTTGTTTAGGATGATGATTTCTCTTTGGAAGTTGACTGTATGCTACGTAAATACAGACACTTCTTTTTATGCAGGACTGATATATTTTTGGCTGATATATATTTTCTCCCACTTTTAGTTTAGTGTCCTTGGGTTAGAATCTACCCATTTGCTGTCAGCTTTTCAGTAGCTTCATGAGATATTTCTCTTCCTTCAGTTTATTTTGGGTGTATTGGCTTTTCATGAGTCCAGGTTTACTTCATGATTCATATCTCTTCTACGTCTTTTCTTTTCTTTACCACACGTGTTGCAATATATAACTTTAATTAATCAGAATCTATGTTCCAGGAATAGTGAAACAGTGTCAGTGTAGCCTAAGAACCAGTCAAAATTTCTGCATTACCTCTTTTGTAACAATTATAGATTAATTAACTTCCTTATTAATGTAACTGCTGCAGATGCATAATATCAGTTCTACATTTGTTTTAGTTAGTAATTCATCTTATATAGTAATCTCAGAAAGATAAAATAAAACTGATATTAGCTTTATTCATGGCATTCTAGTGTTCTTTGTGTATTGGGATAGATGCAAGTTTCTCTTTAGTATTGTGTTTTTTTCTGCCTGAAATACTTCTCTTAACACTTGGTATATTAGAGATCACCTGGGAATATGTTTTGTAGGCTTCATTTTTTTATTATTTATTTATTTATTTATTTATTTATTTTTGGAGGAACTGGGGATTGAACTCAGGCCATTGCCTTTGCCAGGGAAGATATTACTCTACTGAGCCATCTCCATGTACCCTTTTATTTCTTTTTTTTTTATTGTATTTTAGGGAAGGGTCTAGAGTGTGGTCAGTGGCTTACTCTTAGATCAGATTCCTAGGTAGCGCCTGTTTAGAGCCTTCTAAGAGCTGAGATTCCAGCTGTGCCCCACCATTCTCAGTGGCCTTCTAAGTGTTACCCAGGGGCGAGACTGGTTCCACAGGCCTGGGGATTGAACCCTGGTGCCAGAACCTGCTAGAAAAGTAATAGATTTTGTTTTCTTGTCACTTTCAGAATGTCACTTCATTGTTTTCTGGCTTGCATGTTTAAGAATAAAATCTTCCTGTGTGTAATCCCAGCTGGAAAATTTTCAGAGTAACTTAGCTGCAGCATGATATGGAGGCTCCATCCATCCTGAGCAGCTGTCCTGAGTGTTGTCTGATTGGTGCCCATGGATTCTAGGTTTCTGCTTATTCTTGCTGGCTTTATGTGCTGAATAAATCTGCTTTGCCTGGTGTGTGTCAATACTCGGTCTCACAGCAGTCCTGCAGTTAGGAAGGTGTGTGTGATCTGCTCCACATTACACCTGTTCTCCTGGGGTTGATGTCTGGAATGTGGAACTCCCTTAAAATCCAAAGGAGCAAAGAACCTGTTCACCAGCACCAGGAAAAGCCCCTCTTTTCATTCTCAATACAGTAGTCTTCTTATGTTTTGATAATAGGAATTCTGTTGGGTATGAAGGGTTATCTCATTTTCGTTTTGACTTGCACTGCTTAGCGTTCATTAGAGGAACAGAGTCAATATCAAAAATGTATAAGGGATTTATTAGGAAAGCATACCGGATCAGACAGGAAAGATTCCCCTTTACCTTCTGCAGAAGCACAGGAAGAATAATCCACAGCATCCATCTTCACATTGGAGAGCTAGGGATGCAGGAGCAGTCAGAAGTTGGAGAAGTAGAAACTCAACGTAGTCACCAGAATGAGTCTGTCCTGGAATTCTAAGACCCTGCACTGCAAGGCTGCACAATGTGTGCTGGAAGGCCAAAAAGTCGCCACTGGAACTCAGAGTCCAAAGGCAAAGCTGAAGGCTAGGATGCCTCTAAAAATGGACAAAAGCCAGCCAAATAATTCAGTGGATTAAAGTGCCTCACGCAGGCACAGGAGACGTGGGTTCAAGCCCCGATCGGTATGGGTCCAATTTATTAGTGAGACACTGAACACCCTGCAGACACTTCCCCAAAA
>NW_004524662.1:11666003-11666922 GCF_000260255.1 Octodon degus | reverse complement strand
CTTAGTAAGCACACGTTTGAAAACTAAAAGTAAAATATTTTCCAAATATACAAACTCAAAATATTCTTATAACTACAAACATAGCATATAGAAAATAACAAAGACCATAATGCTGAAGGCAAGAGAAGTTGATGCATGGTCATGGATAAAGAATAAAGAGCTGTCAAAGTGGTAGTTATGCAGGAATATGTAAGCTATATTAGATGAACTCATTTAAAAGGTCATTGAAGAGGCTGGGGAGATGGCTCAGTAGAATAAGCACTTCTCTGGCAAACTGAAGGGCCTGTGTTCAATCTCTGGTTCTGTAAATAAATAAATAAATAAATAAATAAATAAATGGTCTCTGAATGAAGATTTCTACAAAACAGTATCAATCTTATGTTGGGTTATATACATTTTGTGTGTGTGTGTGTGTGTTTGTGTGTGTGTGTGTGTGTGTGTGTGTGTCTGTGTTAAAGACAAGGAAGAAGTAATAGAATAGTTACACTTCCTTCTGTAGACATTCCAGTGACCAGACCAATTGTAACTTACGCTTAGCAATATTTATTAGGAGTAAGCGAAGGGTTTGTGAGATGTTTCAGGAGATAAATGTGTCTTTATCAACATGTGAGGTGTGATGCTAGATGATAAATGTAAGTTTCACCTGTGAGCTTCAAATTTAAACCTTATCCAATTGCTGAAAATGTTTACCTAGGTGATTAGATAAAAAAAAGCAACTCTCTGGAGTCTTGGTTCAGAGCATGGGGCCCAATCCCTCCAGTCAATGGTTCTATCTATCTGTAAAAGTGATTTTTGTAGCCTGAGAAGTACTCTCTTCCAATTGACCTTTTTATGCAAGTTATGCTTCCTTCTGTAGAAATTCAGGTCACTAAACCAATTGTAACTTACACTTACAAATACTCAATAAGAATAAGTGAAG
>NW_004524662.1:11664336-11665903 GCF_000260255.1 Octodon degus | reverse complement strand
AAATTGTAGGTTTTGGGGGCTGCATCTAAAAGTCTTTAGAATGATTATACAAGCATATAGTCCTAATAACAATATAAGTAAGCTTCAGTTTATTTGTATCATTTCAAACATTTGTGAATGGCTCTCATTTACATTTTTATATGATAAATATTTATTACATAAATATATAATACACATTAAATGTAATATAGTTATATGATAATTTAAGTAACATGAATATTAAATCATCTATAAATGCATAGAAATATATAAATTAAAAATGTTTAATGCTGTTATATTTATAAAGTCACATATTTGGCAAAGATAAGGAAAATATAACTTTTTAATTCTGTGTATAGAAGTAATCTGTTATCTTAAAATTCAAAATTAAAAATAAAAATGATTTTGAGTAATAAGAAAAGTGTGAGTCATGGAAACTTTGAGCTAGAAATCCTTTCTCTCCGCTGTTTTTGTTGTAAGTTCTTCTTGAGGTTTGTTTTGTTCTGTTTTCCAAGTTAGGGCACAAAACCATATCAGCCAGTTTGTGGATTTCAGTAGTGAGAGACTATCAATGTGTCATGGAATGTAACATGGCTCTATTTCCCCCAGATTTTTTACAATTAGTTTGAACACTGAAATTTTCTTCTAATTAGAACCATAAATGATGATGTCCCGTATTGTTTCTTATCCCTTTGTCTTTCATATATGTATTCAAAATTTATACTTTTTGTGCTACTTCTTCTAATACCACTACTATATTTATACTAATAATTGTTTGCTAAGACCACTTAACTATACTAAGACCATTAATGCTTCTTATCCTCCAAATCCATGTGAAAAGATCCCTCCTGTTACCTTCAGTGCTTCTAGTCCAAGGGTTGGAAACCTTTCTGTAAAAGACTGGATAGAGAATGCCTCAGATGGCATCTGTGGTTTCTACCTACCCTTCTCCCTTAGCTTTTTTTTTTTCTCTTTTTTTTTTTTTTTTTGTGGAACCGGGGATTGAAATCATGCCCTTGCACTTGCCTGGGAAATGTTTATTCTACTGAGCCATCTCCCCAGCCCTCCCTTAGCCTTTTATCTTCCTCCTCCTTCTCTTCTCCACCTTTCCTGCTCCTCTCATCTCTCTCTTGCTTCCTTGTCTAGTTACTTCTGTTCTCCTTATACTTATTCTTTTTCTCTTCCTTTCTTTGGAAATGTAAAATCACTTATTCACTTGCAAGCTATAAGACAATAGGCCACAGCTAGATTTAGAGTAAAAGCTGTATTTTATCAATCCATGTTCTAGCTATTTTCCTCTTTAACTTTAATCTCTTCCTTCTCCTTTTTTATAGGTATCCTAAAAGACAATATGGAAAACCTGAATATCCTTTAAATGTATTTTCCTAGGTATAATGGAACTTTTAATAGAATAATCCCTTACAGCTAAAAAATGCTACTTTTTGATAAAACTGCATAAGATTAGAATGAAGATTAAAGATAAAATTAAAGATAGAAGATACAGGGACTGGGGAGATGGCTCAGTGGAATAAGCGCTTCCCTGGCAAGTGCAAAGGCCTGAGTTCAATCCCCGGTTCCACCAAAAAAA
>NW_004524662.1:11661389-11664236 GCF_000260255.1 Octodon degus | reverse complement strand
TTTCAAGTATGTATTATTGAAGGTCTATAAAGAACTAAAACCAAGGTTTCTAGTTATTTTAAATTTTAGCTATTTACCAGGAGAAATATAAACACTCTTCTGATTTCTAGTAATGTTTAATAGAGGCACTGGTAAAACATACTTCCTGAGATGCTAATTAAATAGAGGGAGAGATTATTTTCACACATAAGTTCATTATGCAGTCAGCTCCAGATATTAGAAAAGGCCTACAAAAGATAGCTTTGGCTCCAGACAACTCATTTGATACTTTGGTCAAAATTGTTTAAGTGTCCTATCATTGGAACTGGGAGAAAACCAGGGAGAGAAAGCAGAGATCAAAAATGGCTACCTCTGTTGCAGCCTCAAAACAGACCATAAGTCTGATTCTCTGAGCTCCAAGAAGAGTTCAACAACAATGAGGTTCATTTGCTACTGTTGTCAGAAGCCAGGCCATCATAAGACTGACTAGCATAAGATGCCCATAAGCCATGCTCTGACTACCAAGACAGTCACTGGAAGTGAGACTGCTCTCTGAGACAGAGGCCCCAGAGCTCAGACATGGCTTCCCAGATGGTCCAGTAGGACTGAAGGGCATTGGGCCTGCCTCTTCCCTCTAGCCATACTGTTATTTCTACCTTTCACCTCCAAGGAGAATCCCTGAGTAATTATGACTAAAGAAAAATCCAGCCTATTTCTGGACATTGGCATGGTTGTCTTTGTCCTTCTTCAACTCTGACCTTCCTTCCAGTCATTGTACCTCAATAGAGATAGACTTTAGTAGACATCATACTTTGGCTGTAACTGAGATACTGCAGTATATTCAGGTTGCTGTATGTTGTTGTTCATGTACAAGACTTAAAATGTATTTCACTAGTTAAAACAGATTCACAAGGCATGCTTTGATTATGCATGTTCTAATCTCAGAAAATTGTGTTTTTTCCTAGAAGATACCAATGCCTAAGTAATCATGCAGGTAAAATCTATAACAAATATGCTAGATTAAGACTCCTTTTACTGGAATCCACCAGATTTTGTTTATAAAGACACATATTAGGGCCTTAATTAACTGTTCACCTCAGATAGCCCAGGTGAGCTGAGCCTTCTGTGGGTTTCCTGCCTCATTACAAGAGAAGCTATCTTCATGTTCCTTGGGCAGGGCTACCTGAAGGAGGCCTTAAAACCAAAAAGTTATATCTTGCTCAGTGGGCCCCAGGTAAATTGCTCAGAAAGTGTTTTGTAGTAAAAAGAATACAGAATGGAATTATAGACAGAAAATGAGAATAGTGATACTAACAGACTACGGGAAGGAAGACCAGTCAGGAAACAGAGAAAAAGTTAAGCTTCCCTGGATCCAGACAGAAAGAAGGGACATTTCAAGCAAAAAAATGTCCAAAGCTGCTAGAGGGGAAAGAAAAAAGAAAGTGTTCATGATGGAATCAGAGAAAATTTCAGATGGATAAGATCATGAGTCTTTACCTCTCAGCCTATAGAAACCCATGTTAACTGCCAATATTAGAAAAAAACCTGTTAGATGTTTGATAGATGCTCATACAGGTTTTTCAGTAGTTACCCACTCAGTGGCCCCACTTGCCAACTAGAGAGTACTCAGGATTCTCCCTAGATCTGGCAAAACATATGCCCCCAGTTATAATAAGACTAATAAAAACGGGATTAAACCTCACATTTAAGAGCTCTCTGCTAATGGAACTACAAAAATTTCTGACTAGTACTTTATAATTACAAACTTTAAACAGTTGATACATTCCATATTCTTCTGCTAATGTCTCAGTTGTTCAAAATTTATCAAATAAATGATATGTGAGATGCTGAGGACCCCTAGACCATATCTTTAACATCTTTCTGGAAAGTCATTATGGTCCACTTAGTAAAAATCTTTGACTACATAATTATCCTATTGATCTTATTATTTGGCATATGCACGTTTAATAGTTTCTTTGGCCTTATCTCCTCCAGATTTAAAGCTATTCTGCCTACTCAAGATCAAAATGCCTATTATCTATCAAGGGCCTTTAGATAGAACCTCTGAAGAGTATATCTGACTGCCAACCAACAACTACGACCCCTTTCAATCTGAAGAACTTAGAGTGGTCAATGCCCATGGTTCCCTGATGGCAATTTGGGTTACTTCCCCAGAGGGGAGAATGTTGCAGGCAGCTGAGTAAGATAAAGTATTATAGGCAGGCAGTCAGGACTAGGCCCTCGAAGGAGATAACACAGACGACAAGATACCTTACAACTGTGGAAGGGACAAATGTTCCTGCTGTGAGCCAGACCTAAAGACAAAAGATCAAATAAATGCTGACCTTCCCAGTGATTAGCATCCAGGATTGATCATCACCCTGAGAAAGCCAGGAAGAATCATTAAGCCAACTACTACTGGATGGCTACCAGATAAAGTCCAGTTCTGCATTCATGCCCACATGCTATGTGACTCCCTTCCCATGTGGTCCTGAATTAATTTTACCAGAGCTATGGTGCTTGTAGTCCCATTGGTTGACCATAGTTTTGTCCCACCCCACATCCATCTAAGTGAGTTCCTATATTCTCCACCTTAGCCCCACACAGTTTGGCACTTTAAAAATAACCTAGAAGAGATAGCTTCCTGGGCAACACGCTTGGGCCCCCCATCTGTTTCTCTCAGGCAGAAGCTTTCTTTCCCAATAAATGTTCAACTCAAAACCTCTGTTTGTTCCTAAATTTTATTCTTTGGTTTTAGAGAACACAAAATCATCCAGGTCAGGTCAGGAGTTTCACTTCCCTATATCAATATCTTGTCTAAATAATATTAATGCAAATGTTTCTTCTCATTCAACTAAGATAAAGTAG
>NW_004524662.1:11656052-11661289 GCF_000260255.1 Octodon degus | reverse complement strand
AAAAGATAGAAGATAAAATAAAAGACACAATTGAGATAAAATTAAATCTGGGTAAACAATCAAATACTGTACAACAGAACCCAACTTCGTTCTTTTTGAATTATTGCTACAGACATTATTAACAAATGTATTATCAAATGTTGTTATATGTTTGAACTATAACTACTATACTTTCAAAATACTTAGAAATGAGAAAAAATGCATAGCATCTCACAGTTTAAAATTATTATATACCTATAGAAATAATGAAAACTAAACATTTCTCTTGAAGAGAAATAATAACCCTATGGGTCTGCATAAGCAGTAGGGCTAGAAAATGTTTTTAAGTGTTTAATTTTTGAGTTGTTTTTCAGGTTTTCTCTTGTAACTCCTTCTGAAAAAATGGTCTTCTAATTGGCGTTTGTTTCTTGTGGCCCTCGGTAACCTGATCTGTGTCTTGTCTTCTCTGGAGAGTCAGAAGGATTCTCTTCCTCAGCCAACAGAAGAGCTGGCCCACTCTCAGACAGGTGGTGGTCTGCTCGTCTCCTCCTGCTCTTCTGAGACGCCTGAGCAGGTGTCTGCAGTGTATGTGTTTGGGTTGCCAGTCACCTCACCTCCCATCTCCTCAGCAAGTTCCTCTCTTATAGACACTGGGACAATTTCCAGGGCCAGGACAACATCTTCATTTTCTGATGATTTTTGATGAGGCAAATCTTGGCCCACGTCACATGCTTGGCCACTGATCTGATGCATGAGTGACTCAGAACTGCTGCATGGTTTGATGTCTTCTACTGGAGTAAGTTCATTATAGTCAGAATCATCATTTTGGTAAATTCTCTGAATTTGCTTACTATTTTCATTCTCACAATTTTGATTCTTATTCTCATCTGTTTTATTTTCTTCTTAATCTTCTTGGACATCCTCAAATATTTTAAGTATTTTCACTGGCTCATTCAGTTTTTCCTCGGGAAGTTCAGTTTGGTCTTTAGGATACCAGTTCAGCAAGTCCTCACCTTTGCTGAGGTTTTCAAGAGCTATTGTCTCATCAAAAGCATCATTATTGTCCCAGGACACGACAATGTCTAATTTACAGATCTGCTCTGGGTTGTCCTGGACTAGATTTTGTTGACTTATACGTGTGCTTGTGCTTTCTAGTCCCCCTTTACCTTGGATGGGGGGATGAGGTTTTCTGAAGAAAGCCCATTCGAAGCTGTGTCTTCAGTAACTTTTTGCTCCAAGGAAATGTTTTCTTCACAAACATAATAGCCTACAAAGATGTTCAGAATATCGATTTCAGAGTCCATCTCCTCCAGGTCACAGAAGTTGCTTCCAGGCTAGATGAGGTTTTCTGAAGAAACCACATTCAATGTTATGTCTTCAGGTATGTTTTCGTCCAAGGGAGTATATTCTTCACAAGGATTAAAGAGAACAGAGATGTTCAGCATAGAATCAATTTCAGAACCAGTGTTCTCTACATCAAGGGAGTCGCTTCCAGGTGGGATGAGGTTTTTTTGAAAAAAACACATTCAAAGTTATGTCTTCAGGAATATTTTCATCCAAGAAAATGTATTCTTCACGGGGATTAAAGAGAACAGAGATGTTCCACACAGAATCGATTTTATTGTCAATGTCTTCCATGTCAGCATAGTTGATTCTAGGAGGGATGAGTTTTTCACAAAAACCTTATTTGATGTTACGTTTTCAGGAATATTTTCCTCTAAGGAAATATTTTCTCAACAAGGATTGAAGAGAACAGAGATATTCAGCACTGAATCTATGACAGAGTCACTGTTCTCTTCAACGGAGTTGCTTCTAGGTGATGAGGATGCCATTGGCTTGAAAAGCCAATATGAGAGTGATCATCAACACAGGGAACTTTGAGGCTGGTGGGGAGTGTCTTCAGGAAGATAGGAGAGTGGAATTCACAGCCAAATGTGTGAAAGCAAAGAGGTCACGTGATAGAGACTTCACTATCCAAGACATCTTGGTTAAAAGACTAAGGCGCTCACAATCTGTGTTCTATGACTATTGATTACCATGAGAATATCAGAAGTCAATAGCCAGAAAGGGGAGATGGTAGAGAAAAACTGGATAGGAAACCATAGGGCTATCCCCTAATTTCCAGAATTTTGTGTGCACACACCACACAGGCTGAAGAGAGTCCCTCTTGAGGCCAGAAAAAACAATGGTAGAAGTGTTATTTTCCCGTCTTGAGAATGTATTAAAAGAGTCCCTATTTGCAGAGAACTGAGTCCCTCTTTGGGGAGATCCACATAGATATCTTGGCATGGGACATAGTAGCATTTGTAACAGAGAATCCTAAACTTACATCATAAGAGGGCCAAAAGGAGCAGCTTTTGCTCTTAGGCTGAGAGTCAGTAGCAGACTAGAAAAGGTGTGCTGTACAGGTGGCTTATGATCTGAGAATTTATGGAGGAGGAGAAATGAGTGAGTTGACAAATGAAATAGTTAACACTATGTGGTAGCTAGCAAAGCCAAATCGGATGGATTTGTACCAAGGCACAGTTCAGGCAAGAACATGCTGCCAAAGAGAAACTGCCTATGGTGGGTGTGGGGTGATCAAGTGCAGTGGGGGACGTGGGCCTTAGTGAGGTTGCAGAAGGCTTTTCTCTCTGCTGAGTAGCATGAATTTTATTCTGAGAGTTGTCAGGGATCATGGTCTTCATAGCCCTCATACTCTTCCAGGGAATTAAAATATATTGAAGCAATGTTAGCTCCCTGATATATATTAAAATATATTTTGGACATAATATAAAACTCAGCACAACTTCCAAAGGGAAGTTGCCTGCATGAGTGTTCCTGGTTGGCAGCCCTGAGATTGGAGCCCATGGGTCTGTAGGAGAGGAGACCAACAGTGATGCACCAAAGAAGAAACAGAGGAAAGGATATAGGCGCGGTAAACAGGCTGTAGTGGTGATAGCAGGAAGTCATGGGAAGTGGAGGCAAGCATTAGGTACTGCATCCTTTCACCAGATTAGGACATGGTAGGGAAATGATCCAGGGGCAGATATTCAAAGTCTGAGTTTTTGGCTGCTGTTAGGAAGGTGAAGGCTGAGAGCGTACAGTGCCTGAGGAGGGGATTGGCTAGAATAAAAGAAGCTGGTCACCTGCACCTGAGAAGCAAAAGTGAAGATGAGTGTGAACAGAGATTGCCGTGGGATGGAGGAGTAGTTCTTCCTTGTACCCAGGTTTTTGCAGCTAGGTCTCTGCCTTCATAGTGGAAAGCCATGATGCTGTTGTCAGGGTCTCTGCTCTGGTTCTTCTTGAGGGTTGTGTCTCCATATTATCTCTTCATTTTCATTTTAACTATTCTGGAAGATAAACATTGGCTTAAGTTTTATTTTGCCATGATTAAGGAATTTGAATTTGTAGTAGCAATTGAGACAGCTTATTTCTATCTTCATTATTTAAACAGAACACAAAGATCTGATATCAAATACATGTACACACACACATATATATGTCACATTATATATATCACATTAGTATATACACAGGACAGCCAAGAGGACTGTATTACTAATTTCTATTTGTTTATTGAAAGCAGCAGTTCATGCTTAAAATTTTTATTTTGACCTATATTACATGCTTATGTCTGGTAATCTGGGCAAATAATTTGACGACAACAATGTACACTATAACAACTGTTGTTGAATTCCTATCACCTTGTTTTGGGAAATTTTGTATCATTTCTAATGCTTAATCTATTTTTTTATTCTGTTTACAAATAAATTTTAAAAACTTAAAAATAAATGCCTTGGTTATGCAATATATATATATATATAAATATCACAATTATATACATCAATCACATTTTATATATATATATATATATATATATATATTGACTTAGTACTTTACAGTGTATTGGGAAGATTTTTTTTTCTTTTTGTGCAACTGGGGATTGAAATCAGGCCCTTACACTCGCCAGGAAAGTGCTTATTTTACTGAGCTATCTCCCCGGCCCTGTATTGGGAAGTTTCTATTCAATAAATATTATGAGTGATACGATGATGAAATGCAGGTGGCTTTTACATTTTTCCTTAACATCTTGACTTTTTTTTCTCAATGAAATACACATACTGATACATATAGATGTGCATTTGTAAATAACTTAATTGTTGAGAAAGTTTAAAATCAAAGCTCTTCAGAATGCATTGATATGTACAACACCACTTTGACTCAAGAATTGATCTGATCAACAAAATTTGATTAGAGATTTAGAACTTTTAAAATGATAAGAGAATTGGTGGCTTTCCTCAGTATGCTTTTTGCACTGTTTATAACAGTAAACACAAGACTGAAAAAATAGTGAGATAAGCAAATATTCCAGATGAATAAACTACTCCAGGAAGACAGGAAATGGAATGTTGTGGGACTGTCCTGCTTCAAGGTTGTATATGGTTAGATTTCGGGACTAATGTGTAAACATAAGAATTATATAAATCTCTATACCTATTTTTAAAATATATTGTAAGTTTAAATGTTTTTTCATCATATTGTATAGGGACATAAAGATCAGCATATCAATACTTGATGAAAAATACCTGTTCCATGTTATACCTAAGATGTTTGATATTCAGATAGATAGTGAGGTTAAGCTTAACAGCCTAGGTTGTATGGTAATAACAATAAGCTTCTCTTCTGGAGGGTTAACAAACTAAGTTTGCAGACCAAAATTAGAGAAAAAGGAGCGCTTCAAGGAAATTCACCATTTTGGCCCTAGCCTTCCAAGGTCAATTAAAACTCAGGACATAGAAGAATTTGTACTGTAATGTCATGTAACTCAGTAGTGTCCCAAATTTTCTGATCAAGAAGATAATGGAGCCAAAGAGGAAAGTGATCGATGATGTAGAGTGTGCCTAAGGAGAGTCACATGGGGAGAAGACACTCTCTCAGGCTTTCACAGAGAGCGCATTGAACAAGCGATGGCCGTGACTCATCCACATGGCTGACACTGACAAAGGTTCTACAATCTGAGGTACAGGATCTCAGGATAAATCCTAAGGGGATTTCACTGACCTTATCAGACCCAAAAGCTACAACTCTTTGTTGCATAGGTCCTGCTTTACCTTGGTCTTAACCATCCAACAGAAAAGTATAAATATGAACTATAAGAAGTAAAGCCATGGTGTTATGTTGAGCTGTAGGGGACTCAGGACAACAATTTCTGACATTGCCAGTCAAGTGGAAGACCCAATACTATTATGGACTACTGGACTGTTTTAGAATATTTT
>NW_004524662.1:11640160-11648107 GCF_000260255.1 Octodon degus | reverse complement strand
GGTGTGTGAATTCAGCAAAATAATCCACTATAGTCCACTTGTCCATAATATTAGTGGGTTATCCACAGAACTGGCAATGTCAGAAGTTGGTGACTTGAGCCTTTTACAGCTCAGCATATTAATATGGTTTTACTTTTCATACCTCATTTTTACACTTTTCTGCTGGATGGTTAGGACCAAGATAAAGCAAGACCTATGTAACAAAAAATATAGCTTTTTTATATGACAAGATCAGTCAAATCCCCTCAGGATTTACCTGGAAACCCTGTACAGTAGTTTGAAGATTTTTTTGTCAGTGTCATCCATGTGGATGAGTCACGGCCATTGCTTGACCAATTTGCTCTCTGTGAAAGCCTGAGATAGTGTTTCCTCTCTAGGTGACTCTCCTTAGGCATATTCTACATCATTGATCACTTTCTTCTGTGTTGCCACAATGTCCTTGAAAAGAAAATTTGGAAAAACCACTGAGTTATAGGATGTTACAGTACAGGTTCTCTTATACTCTGATTCCACACTGACCTTGAAGGGCTAGGGCAAAAATGTTGTCTCTTCTTGTAGCTCTCATTTTCTCTAATTTTTTGGCCTGGAAACTTAAGTTCCTAACCCTCCAGAAGAGAAGCTTAATGATATTATTACCTTGCAACAAAAGTGTTGAGCTTACCAACACTCTCTCTCTCTCTCTCTCTCTGACTGTAAAAATGCTTTAGACATAACATGGAACAAGTATTCTCCTTCAATCATTGATATGCTAAACTTTAAATACTTATGGACTGTGAAAAAATATTTAAAAATGAGCAATTACAAATTTTACACAAATTTATAAATCTAGCTATATACAACATAGTAGCAGGACTGATCTGTGACATTTTTCTTCTCTTTTGTTTTCTTTTTTAAAATATTTTAAACAAAACTTACTTGACAGACAGTATAGCAGTCCATGATATGACATTAGAAGCAGTACGCCTTTACAAGACAAGAATGGCTTGCATTCCAAGCATGGCCCTAGTATTACACATGGCTATCCTTGGTGGAGTTGATTACTTCACAGGTATCAGCATATATAGTTAGCCAGGGAGAGAGTCCTACAAATTAACTGCTAGTTTCAAAAAACTGTTGGAAATTCTCACGACCATTGCCTTAACCATCTTGTATATGTAAATGTATGGTTTTTCTCCGTCATGTTTTCTAGTTTTTCTCCTTGCCCTCTATCCATTGTTTAATTGTTCATTTCTCACTTTCCATTTAGTTGTGTTATACTTTTCATTTTTTATTTCTTCTTTTGAGTTCTTACTGTAGGGAGAATGTATGATAATTACAAATGTGGCTATGGTTTATTTCATTTATGAGCATATCTTCAAGTGGCATCCACTTATATATGAAGGTTTCAAGTTTATCATTCTTTATAGCTGAGTAACACTCCATTGTATAAAAATGCCACATCTTTTTCAACCATTCCTCATTTGACCAGCATCTTGATTGTTTCCATGATTTGGCTATCACAAATTGTGCTGCTATAAACATAGGTACACATATATCACTATCATGTGATGTTTTCAGTTCCTCCAGGAAAATTCCCAGTAGGGGGGATAGCTGGCTTGAATGGGATTTTGAGTCCTAGTTTTTTAAGGAGTCTCCACACTGATTTCCATAATAGTTACACCAGTCTACATTCCCACCAGAAATGGAGAAAGGCTCATTTTTCCAAACGCTTTCCAACATTTGTTATTGGTTAATTTGTCTATAATAGCCATTCTTTCTGGGGTAAGATGGTATCTCAGTGTTGTTTTAATTTGCACTTCATGGATGGTAAGTGATGTGGAGCATCTTTTCATATATGTATTAGCTTCTTTAATTTCATCCTCTGAGAAGTGTGTGTTCATCTCAGATGCTCATTTTTGGATGAGGTCTTTAAAATTTAGGGCTAATGTTTTTTAGTTCTTTATAAATTCTAGAAAGAAGACATTTGTCTGAGTGCTTAATAGTTAAGATTTTTTTCCCAATTTGTGGGTTGTCTTTTCACTCTGCTGGTAATTTCTTTTGACATGTAAAAACTTCTCAATAAGAGGAAGTCCCATTTGTTAATTCTTTCAAGTATTACCCGTGCAGTTTGAGTTTTGTTCATGAACACTTTGCCTACACCTATCTTCAAGAGTTCCTCCTAATAACTCTTCCAAGACATTTAGTGTTTCTGTTTTCATGTTTATATCTTTAAACCATTTAAACCTTAGTTTAGACCTGGGTCAAGTTTTAGTTTTTGGCATGTAGAGAGCCAGCACCATTTGTTAAAAAGGCTATGTTTCTTCCACTGAGCATGTTTGGCCCCTTTTTCGAAGATAAGGTGGCTGAGTTTGTTTGTACTTGCTTCTGCATCTTCTAGTCTATTACAATGATCCTCAGGTCTATTATTTTGTCAGTACCATGCTGATTTTGTCACAGTGGCTTTGCAATATAACTTCAAGTCAGGGATTGTAATGCCTCCTGCCTTCTCTTTGTTGCAAAGCATTGCCTTTGCTATTTTAAGTCTTTTCTGGTTCCAAATAAAATTTTAGGAATGATTTCTGTAGTTCTGTGAGGTATTTTGCTGGTATTTTAATAGGGATTGCATTAAATCTGTGCAACAATTTTGGAAGTATGGCCATCTTCACAACGTTGGTTCTTCCTATCCAGGAGCAAGAAATATCTTTCCTTTTTCTGAAATCCTCTATGGCCTCTTTTTTCAGAATATTGTAATTTTCATTGAATAAATATTTTAGATCTTTAGATAGATTAATTCCTGTGTATTTTTTTTCCTGTGGTGCTATTTAAAAAGTATTATTTCTGCAATTTCCCTCTCAATGTGTTTGTTATCTGTGTAGAGGAATGCTATTGACTTTTGGGTATTGACTTTGTATCCTGCTATGCTACTAAGCTTGTGTATTAATTCTAGTAGCTTCTTGTGGAGCTTTTTGGATCTTCCAGGTACAGTATCATGTCATCTGCAAATAATAACAGTTTAACTTCTTCTTTACCTTTTCTTTTTCCTTTTATTTCTCTCTCTCAGATGAATCCTATCTGTTCATGGTGCATAATCTCCTTGATGATGTACTGTATTCTAGTTGATAGGATTTTATTGATGATTTTTGCATCTATGGTCATGAGAGACATTGGAATGTAGTTGTCTTTTTTAGTTGTGCTTTCCCTGGTTTTGATATCAGTATAATACTTGCCTCCAGGAAAGATTTTGGGAAGATTGTTTCCTTTTGAATTTCATTGAACATTTTGAGGAGTATAAGGATTATTTCTTATGTAAAATTCTTGTAGAATTCAGCTGTGTATCCATCAGAACCTGGACTTTTCTTTTTTATTACATTTTGTATTTCTTTGTTTGTTATTAGGTTATTGTGAATTGTTATATATTCTTGATTAATTTTGGTAATTTGTACCTTTCTAGGAATCTGTCCATTTCTTTTGTGTCTTCTATTTTGTGAGAGTAAAGATTCTCAAAGTAGCTATTGATGATTTTCTCATTTTCCACTGGATCTGTGGTAATTTCAAACTTTTTATTCCTTATTGCTTGTATTTGAGTTTTCTCTTTTCTCTTTTGATGAGGCTAGCTAGGGGCTTATCAATTTTATTTAATCTTTCAAAGAACTGTCTTTTGAATCATTAATTTCTTGAATTGTTTTATCTCCAAGGAATTAATTTCTGCTCTAATATTTATAATTTCCTCTCATCTTTGGGCTTTGAATTTCATTTGCTCCTCCTTTTCTACGTGTTGGAGGTGCAGCATTAGAGTGTTTATCTTTTCCCCTTCTGTTTTCCTAATATGTGAGTCCACAGCTATAAATTTAAATCTAATAAATGTTTTCATTACATCCCACAAATTGTGATAATTTGTGCTTGAATTTTATTGTACATATTGTTCAATTGCATCTGTAACCCATTGGTTGCTAATGAAGGTGTTATTTAATTTCCATGTATTTATGGGGTTTTTCTGGTTTCTTTTGTCATTTATTTCCAGCTTCATTGTATTATGGTCACATAATATGCATGGGATATTTTCTGTTTTCTTGTGTAAGCATGACCTATGGACTAGTATGCGATCTATCTTAGAAAATGTTCCATGTGCTTATCTTAGTCTTAACCGTCCAGCAGAAAAGTATAAAAATGAAGTAAAAGAAGTAAAGCCATGCTGTTATGTTGAGCTGTAGGGGACTCAGGACAATTTCTGACATTTCCAGTCAAGCGGAAGACCCAATACTATTATGGACTACTGGACTCTTTTAGAATACTTTGCTGAGTTAAAACACCTATAATATTCAAATGATGGAACTAAACAAAAAAAGGTGATACAGATGAATGTCCATTTTGTCTCTGTGTATTCAAAATGGTTAGGATAGATATATAGTTACATTCTCTTAATGAATAGAGGGATTTGTTCTATTAGTGTTTGTAAATAGGATATCATATCTACATCTTGTACAGCAAACAGCCACTAGGAAGAGGGTATGCAATGCATTAATTATTGAAACTGCCCTACCAATTTGATTTGAAACTGTCTCATTGCTATTTGTCTCTCAATAAAATTATGGAAAAAATAAATAAAATTACAAAATGTCCCATGTGAAGCAGAAAAAATTGTGTATTCAGCTATGGTTGCGTGGAACACTGTATATTTCCACTAAGATCATTTGTTCAAAGTTTTGGTTCTGTTCTTCAAATTATTTGCTAATTGTTCAGCTGCTGGACCTACCTTTTTGAGATAAGAGGTTATTAAGTACTTCTGCTAAGATTGTAGTATTGGATATAAGATTTTTCATGTCAATTAACATTTGTCTAATGTAGCTGGGTGCTCCCTTGTTTGGTGCATGCATATTTATGAGTGTTAACACTTCCTCTTGAATTTTTCCACTTACCCATATGTAGTGGCCTTCTTTATTTCATTATATCATACTTTGTTTGAAATTGATACTGTCTGCAAAAATGATTGCTACCCATGCTCTTTTCTGATGTGCTGGGATGTGTAGTATTGTTTTCCATCCATTGACTTTCAGAGTATGTGTTTCTTTATGAGTTAAGTGCTTTTCTGATATACAGCATATTGTTAGATTTTGTTTCCTAATCATCTATGCCAGTCTATTTCTTGTAATTGGTGAATTAAGCCCATTTACATGGATGGTTATAATTGAGATGTATTAAATTATGATTGACATGTTATTTACCTGCTGTTTTTTTACTGCTTTTTCTGCTGTGTTAATTGTTTGCCCTATTTGGTCCATTCTTTCCGTGTTCATTCATAGAGTTTTGTTCATTTTGTTCCCTCTCTAGAGCATCTTTTAGTAGTCTGTGTAGGGTTGGCTTTGTCACAATGAAATTCTCCTGTCATGGAAGTATTTCACTTCTCCATCAAAGTTGAGAGTTTTGCAGGGGATAGTATTCTGCACTGGAATTTGTTTTCATAGAGGACTTGAAGTACTGTGTTCCATGGTCTTTTTGACTTCAAGGCTTGTGAAGAGACGTCTGCTGTTATTCTGATGGGTTTTCCTTTAAATGTGATCTGTTTCTTTTCTCTAGAGGCTTTTAGTATATTGTTGTTGTGCTGGATTTCTTGAATCTTGACTATTATATGTCTGGGTATGTTTTTAATTGGGTTGATGTTATTTGGTGTTCTGTGTGCTTCGGATACCTGAGTGCCGAACTGTTTCCCCATGTTTGGGAAATTTTCTGCTATTATTTCTGCACATATTCTTTATATATCACTTGTATTGACTTCTCCTTTATCATTGATGCCTATAGTCTTATGTTGTTCATCTTTACATTATCTTGCAAATGTATAATTATTTTTTTCCTGCATCATGGTTGTTTTTAAGAAATCTTTTCTTACCTTTTCACTAGCTGCGATGGTGTCTTCAAGATCTGAAACTCTATTTTCACTTTTGCTCAACCAGTGTTGTCAGCTTGTGCTTGAGATTTTATGTTGCTCTATATCTCTTTGACTCTTCTTCATGAGATCTATTTCTTTCCTATATTGCTAATTGAAGTATGCCATCATTTTTCTATTCTCCTCTACATTTTTATCAGTATCTTCTTTAGCAACAGTTATTAATTCTTTTAGTTATCCTTTCTTTTTTTTACTTCAGAGATTATTTCTAATCTGATTTCCTCTATATGTTTCTGCCTTTGTTTCTTTACTTCAGACACTATTAATCCCAAGATTTTTAGCTATGTGATTCCCACCTTCCTCCATGCTAGTGTCTCCTGCATTTGTTCTGGGTGGGATTGGGGCCTGAGATTGCATTTTGCTCCTGCTCTTTATCTTTTTGTATAGAACTGTCCTCTGACTTTTGGTATAGAGCTTTGGTGCAGTTATAACCTTAGCACCTACTAAAATTCTTACCCAAGAGAGAGTATATGGTTAAGGCAGGTATCATTTTGTATTTACAGAACTACAATTAGGAACATTAATAATGGGTAGTGATATTTAGCCACTGACAAACTTTTGTAACTAATGGTTTCATATTTCAGACAGTAAGCACAAGCATTATGTCTGTATAGCTAAACAGATATTAATTTGGGAATTTGTCTTTAAGTTAGTTCCCCTAAATTCTGTCTGATCACCTCCCTTTGATGTACCTGGGGTCTTAAAAGCAGACTACTCCACTCTGGTTACCTTTTGCCCCCTCTCTTGGACATCAGAAAAAGAGGTAGGATGCCCTCATAGATCTGGGTCTAGCAGACTGTCTCAGCTTACCAGATCTAGATCTATGAAGTTTGAACTCTTCCCGATGTGCCTGGCTCCTGTGCTCAGCTTCTTCCTGTTGCAGCTCGTGGAAGTGAAACTGCTGTGTTCCTCTGGCTAGATGTTCTAATCCCTGATTAGCTAGGTGGTTCTTGCCCCTAGCCTTTCTTCAGGGACTTCAGCTGCAGAGCTTCACAGCAGGTCTATATGCTGATCCTGGGTTGAGTCTGGAGGGGTCCGGTGGGTGCAGCGGAGCTGAAGTCCTCCCACATACACACTGGTCCTGGGCTATGTCTGAAGTGGTCCTGAGAGCACAGCGGAAGTTCTCACTCACACATTGGGCCTGGGCTAGTTCTGGAGGGGTCGAGTGGGCCCAGTGGAACAGAAGCTCTGCCACAAATACACTGGACCTGGACTGGGTCTGGAGGGGTCCCATGAGCATGTTAGAAGGTCTCACTCACACACCAGGCCTGGGCTGTGTCCAGAGGGGTCCTATTTCAAACTTTAAATGTTTGTTTTTGTTCATAACCCCTCATTGGTACTGAGATCAATGTTATATTATTATTTTTATATTGCCTGAGATACTGCTAAACTAAAAACATAAATCAGTGAAAATGAAATTAATATATGAGAAGAATGTACAAGTGGTATTGAAGGGCAGACAAGAGTATGGGAATAATGAAAAAAGTTATATTATGTAGAGGTACACATTCTCCACGATGAATGTGAACATTGTATCTTTTGAAAATCTACCAGTAAAATATGATTTTAAAAAAAGAAAGCATAAATGGAATATATTAGCAGATTTGTAGAAGCTAGAAAATGCAGTACAAACAATAAAGCAGGTGGGGTTGAAAGTAAAAGTCTAGTATATCAAGTCAGGAAAGGGGCTGGGGAGGTGGCTCAGTGGAATAAGCGCTTCCTCAACAAGCACAAGGACCTGAGTTCAATCCTCGGTTCCACCAAAAAAAATAAAATTAAAAAAATAAAGTCAGAGAACTATCCTCAACTGTCAAAGCAAATCACACAGGTAAGGACTCCTACATTTTGTGTTATTGGAAAGTGATGCATGAGGATTAAGAGATCAAGCTGAGAGCTGTAGGGACAAGTACAACAGAACCAACATTTGAATAATGTAATTCAAAACATAAAAATAGAAGAAAAAATCAGTAATGAACAAATAGCAACAAATTCCTCATAATTACAATGTATATTTCTAAAGTGATAAA
>NW_004524662.1:11597600-11632940 GCF_000260255.1 Octodon degus | reverse complement strand
CGATTTGATTTGAAACTGTCTCATTGCTATCTCTTTGTCAATAAAACTTTGAAAAAAAAAATTAAAAAAATAAAAAAAAAATATGATACATATTTTCTACATATCCTTTAAATAAAAGTTATTTTTCAATCCTCATGACAGAATTGAAGTATGAAACAAAAATACAAAAGAAGGAACAGTAATATAAAATGATAAATAATTCTGGGACAGTCAAATATTCCAATCAAAATATCAAATAATATGGCAGAACCACTGAAGTAATGCAAATGAAAATATTCAAGACAATTTACTTCTACTAAGCAAGACAGCTGCTGAAGAGAAATGGCTCTGTCAAATTTTATTTTTTATTTTATTATTATTATTATTTTTAATGTATTTTGTACAGGATCTCCCTATGTAGCTCACCTTATAGTGATACTCCTGTTTTCAGCCTCCCCAGCACTGGGATTACAGGTGTGGACCACCACACCAGGACTGGGTTGCCAACTCAGTGTACCTGAGGGGGTGGGGCCAGCAAGTGGTGCCGGGCATTGAACCCCAGTCTCTGCGCTTACTTAGTCAGGAGCTTAGATCATCAAATTATGTTGCTGGCCTGGTTCGGTTCGGTTAGTTTTATTACTAGTTCTTCTATATAATTTGATTGGTACCTTTGTAAATTGAGATTTAAAATAACCTTTGAAGACAGAGCTTAAAAGTACGTATCTTCCAGGAAGGAGTTTTCAAACTCTGACAAGAGAAACTTTCTCCAAACTTCCATAGTACCCCACTATACTTAACTGGCTTAAGGTACATGAATGGTTACATGTTCATCTCTTCCACTGAAGTAAGTTCCAGTGGAGTAGGGTCTAAATTTTCTGTATCAATTTATGCTCATTACCTGGTACAATACCTATTACAGAGTGGATAATAATTACATATTCAGTTCATGAGTAAATAACCATGTAGGTAATCTTCACTAAATTTTAAAAGTAAAAATAAATTAATGTTCTGTTTATATAAGTTAATATAGTCATTGAGATATCTCACATATTCTTTACTTCATTTCATATTTTAACTTCCTAATAAGAGTTGAGTAATGAAAAGCTTCATCATTTTCAAACCTCCAAAAATGTGTCACATATTCTAAGGAAATTTAAACCATAAAGTAATATTCAAAATTAGTCTAACCTGGAGTTTAAGCATAAATCAAAATTTGGCTCAAAATTTCTCTGCTGTGAATATAAAGAATTTTAAAAATCAGGCCACCATAATTCTAAGACCAATCCAAAACTGGGCATCGAAGATGAGTATGTACTTTGCAGATGAAGAAATACAAATGGCAAGTAAATACATTAAAAAGTGTTCAACATCATTGGTCATTCAAGAAATACAAATTAAAACAATGCTGAGATTCCATCTCACCTCATGTTATGGTTTGTATCTAGTGGTCGCCACAAAGCCTCATGCAGTCATGGGGCAGCTTCTTTAGTCTGTGATTGATTATTGTGGGTGTGGATGCTGCACCTGCCCTGGGGCATGTAATTTGCATTACAATGCAGGGAGGGAAGGGAAGTTAGCTAGCTAGCTGAGATGCTGCCAGTCCCTTTGTGTTCTGCTCTTTGCTGCCTCTGTGAAAGGTTGCTCTCTGCCATATGCTGCTCTGCCTTGGAGCCAGCTGAGTGTAGACTGAAACCTTCAATAACTGTGAGCTAAACAAATCTTTTCTTCCTTCATTTTGAGTGTCAGGTATTTGTCCCAGCAATGAAAGAAGAGTAACTGAGATTCACCAGAAAGAATGACTAACATCAAAAAGTCAGCAAAGAACAAATGTTAGTGGGACTGTGGGGGAAAAGGAACCTTTCTCCACTTTTGGTGGGAGTGCAGATTCATACAACCACTATGGAAATCAGTGCTGATTCCTCAAAAAGCTAGGATTGGAGGCTCCATTGAAGCCAGCTATTCACCTCATAGATATTTTTTCAGAAGAACTGACAACATCATAACACAGTGATAGATGTGTAGCCATGTTTATAGCAGAAATTTATTATTACCAAATCTCGGAAATGACCCAAATGTCCATCATTTGAGGAATGGATAAAGAAGATATGGTAATTTTGCACAATGGAGTATTGTTCAGCTATGTAAAAGGATAAATTTGAAGCTTTTATTGGTAAATGAATGTAACTAAAGACCATGCTCTTAAGTGAAATAAATCAGACCCACATGTGCAAGCATCATGTTGTCACCTTAGTGTGGGAACCTGAAAGAAAAAAAGTAAATTCAAAGGTACAATAGATACTGGGAAAAGAGAATGAATCTGTTCAAAAGGAAAGAATTCCTGAGTTCAGAAGGACAGGAGAGAGAGTGGGGAAAAGACATGTATCTATGTATGTAAGCACAATGGTTTGGACAACTGTACTGTGGATTTCTGCTGGTCTATGGAAAGAAGCAGTTAATGCTTAATTTGTATTGTTTCCTTTTTTCAATTATTTTTCCTTTCTCTCTTCTTAATTTCTTATATTTTTTTTCTTTTCTTTCTTCCAATTTTGTAAGCATATATGTGGTGATTTGAACAACTAATTTGAAGATAACTATGCATTTCAACAAATAGCGAGAAATTCATATTATTCTGTATCATTTATAGTGTTTCTGTTTTAATACATTTTGTAGTCTCCTAAAAAGATAATAAAGTTACATGGCTTTAAATGAACATGCTGTGTTCAGAAATGTTAGTATCTCTCACTAACTCACAGCATGACAAGATCAGTCTTAATTTGGTATTATTTCATAGAAATGTTGCAATTACAAATTATTCCACATTGATCAGTAGAAGTTAAAGGGCAAAATTAATTAATGGAAATGATAAAGGGCAAAATATGAATATGATGACACACTGAAAAGGTTTAAGATATAGAGAGACACAGTTATTTTGAGACTACACATGTTGATTTGCAAGAGAAGCAAATATCTATGAATAAAGCTGAATTTCAATACACTAAATTGTATGTCAGCATTTTAAAAAAAAAATTACCAAAGCTTACAACCAAAGTGAGTCTCATTATAAATGTGAAACTTCTGACTAATAAACCTAACAATGACTAATGACACTGCGATAAACTGTGGAAAAAATGCAGAGCTGCATTAGAGCTATGTCTTCAAGTTGGTGTGTGAATTTCTTCCAAAACATAATAATAAAAAAAAACATATGACTCACTTTTATGAAAACATACAAAATCTATCACCAGGCACTAAAGTACATTCAAAATAGATCAAAGGTTTAAATATTGAAACAGAAACACTAAATCTTCTGAAGAAAAGTGCAGGTAGAAATCTTAAAGACATAGAGAAAGGTAGAGAGTTCATGAATAAAAATCAAACTGCACTGAAATACTTCAAAGAATCAACAACAAGGTTCACATCTTTTTGGAAAGGTTTTGCACTTCAAAGGAAATCTCCAACAAAGTAAAAAGAAAACCTACAAACTGGGAAAAATTATAGCTCACTGTCCCTCTCACAATGGTCTTCTATGTAGAACATACAAAGTTAAGAAAAAGAATCAGGTCTCCCAAATTCAAACACGCAATCCAAAAATGCTCATCTAAGTTGAATATATACTTTTCAGATGAAGAAATACAAATGGCAAGTAAATATATGAAAAAATATTCAAGCAATGCTGAGAATCCATCTCACCCCAGAAAGATTGGCTAACATCAAGAAATCAGCCAGTAACAAATGCTGGAGGGGCTGTGGGGAAAAAGGAACGTTTCTCTACTATTGATGGAAGTGCAGACTGGTACAACCACTATGGAAATCAATGTGGCAATTCCTCAAAAAGCTAGGATTGGAGGTCCCATTCAAGCCAGTTATTCCTCTCCTGGGTATTTTTTCAGAAGAATTTAAAACATCATAACACGTGATATAGGTACACCCATGTTTATAGCAAAAAATTGTCCTAGCTAAATCCTGAAAACAACCCAAATGCCCATCAATTGAGGAAGGGATAAAGAAGATTTGGTAATTTTATACAATGGAGTATTAGTTATAAAACAGAATAAACCTGAGGTTTTTGTCAGTATATGAATGCAACTAAAGACCATACTCTTAAGTGAAATAAATCAGACCCACATGTGTAAATATCATATTGTCTCCTTAGTTTGAGAACCTGAAAATGAAAATAAAATCCAAAGGGTACAGCAGATACTTGGAAAAGGGAATGAAGTTATTCAAAAGGAAAGAGTTACTAAGTTGAGGAGGACAGAAGAGGGAGTGGGAGAAAGAGATATATCTGTGTATATAGACAGGATGGTTTGGACAACAGTACTATGAGCTTCTGCTGGTCTATGGAAAGGAACAGCTAATGCTTAATTTGTATTCCTTTTTTCAACTGTCATTTTTCTTTTCTTAATTTCTCATTTCTTTTTTTCTTTTTCCTCCAATTTTGCATGCATATATCTAACAATATTAATAACTAGTTGGAAGACAACACTATGAATTGCAATCCATACTGAGAAATTCATATTATTTTCTTAAGAGAAATTCTGTACCACTTATATTTTTTCTGTTTTAATACTATTTTGTTCTCTCTTTGAAATATAAACATAATAATCTTTTTTTGTGGTGGAACCAGGGATTGAACTCAGGCCCTTGTGCTTGCCAGACAAGCACTTATTCTACTGAGCCATCTCCCCAGCACCTGAAATATAAATATAAAACACATGAAAAGATGTAGATACTGTATCATCTAGATACAATTTCTAAGTTGAAAAGATTTTCAGTTAAATTTTATTTTGAATATTTAAGGGGCAGCATAATATTCAAAAATTAATTCAGTATACGTGAAGAATATATGGAATTTTAAATTAGTGGGGGAGTCAATGACAATAAATATGCTTATCTCTTAGAAAGTTATTGCCTTTCAAAATCTCAACATACACCAAATATAGAAATAAAATTAGAATCTTACAATTGATATTTATAAACCTCTATCACTTACAATTCAATTGTTCTTTGTTGGGTTTTGTTTTTGTTGTTGCTGTTTTTACTCTTGCTATTGTTGCTGTTGTTGCTGTTGCTGTTGCTGTTGTTGTTGTTGTTGTTGTTGTTGTTGTTGTTGTTTAGACAAGGTCTTCTTCCTGTGTAGTCCAGGCAGCCTTAAACTCACTATGTAGCCCAAGGTGGCCTTGAACTTGTGGTGATCCTCCTACCTCAGCCTCATGAGTGCTGGGATTACAGGTATGTGTCACACTTGCTGGCTACATTTCACTAGTTCTTGCAGATAAAAATTAAACCTGACAGATACTGTCTGCAATTTGTCACTAAATGGCACTTTCTGCTCCCAAACTCTTGGGCTGAAGTGATTCTCTTGGCTCAACCTCATAAGTCTGTGGGAGATACTCACCACCAGGGTCCAGCTAAACTGTGTTTTAGATAGCAGAAACATGAAAATTGGAGATATTTCTAGGTAAATTGATGCAACTTGAGACCATACTCCTAAGAGAGACAAATCCAACACATGTATAAATGTCAAATTTTCTCATTGGTGTGAGAAACTGGAGGAGTAAATAAGGACCAAAATGTACAATAGATATTGTGAAATAAGAATAAATTGTTTAAAAGGTAAATAAGAACTAAGGAAAGTAATGTATGAAAGAAGGAAGAAAAAAGAAAAAAATTGGTAAAAAGAAGGATAAAGGGGCAAGAATGTTTTGTAAATAAGGAGCAGAAGAGGAGTTGAAGGGAGGGGAGGAGCTTGGGAGAAAGGAACAGTATGATCAGTATGTATATCTAAATCATTCCAATAAGCCTAATTAAAAATTAAAATTACAAATATGCTTTTTAAAAGATGATGGAACATTATAGATGTGGGAATGGAAAGTTCAGCATTAGTTACTGAACAGTAGAATGAAGTAGGAAGGTTTGGGCTTTCTACCTTTCTATGAAATACTGGTCCTCAGGCTTTTCAGCTATGGGTGTATGCATATGTTGCCAGAGGTCAGTGAGGAGTCATTTTGTAAAATCCTTAAATCTGTGATAAACTCTATCAAAAGTAGGTTTTCTCCCCCCACTTGGGGTGTAGGTCACCCCAAGAAATGACTGCACACAAGAAATGTGTAGGAAATGGCAGAAGCCTTATATGAAGCCTATGAAAGAAACACTCTCCTACTTCCCCATAAGCAATTAGCAGTGATAATGAATTCTAGGTGTTTCAAAAGAAACTCAAGAGGGGCTGGTGAGATGGCTCAGTGGTCTAAAGCACCTACTTAGAACAAGCTGAGCAAAAGCACAGGGACCACGGTTCAAACCCCAGGCACCACATGCCAGCCAGCCCTGCCCCCTGGTGGGCTGAGCTGGCCACACACACACAAAATAAATAAATAAATAAATTTAAAAAAAAAAAGCTCAAGCAATATCATTTTTAATGAATTGCTAGGTGTGTTCAAAAGATACAGTGAAAGTTTGAAAGTTTGAACTGTATCTCATGAAGGACACATTGCCACTATTCCTCTCCACATACTCACTCTTGTTTCCAACGTCATGATCTTCATTGTCCTGAACTGATTCATATGCACACCTTTCCTTGTCATTTTGACCTTGGGAAAATATTCCAGAGCCACCTGATACTTATTGAGTAAGGTTGTGTGTGAGCACACAATGTTGTGCTTTTACGAGCCTGTCTTTCTGCTAGTTAGCACTCAACAGCATCGTTCAACCTACGTTTTTATCAAAACTGCAAAGATATTCATAACAGAGGACTTCCCTATCTGCTTCAGAAGGTGGCAAGAATGATGACATCAGTGTGTTCAAAGTGAAGGGAGAATAAAAAACCAAAAGTGAACAAGGAGTATTTTGAGAGAAATTAACAGCATTGTGCTTAACTGTAAGAATTTTTTTAAAGAAATTAAACACTTCCTCATATATTTTTTTCTGTTCTTGTGCATTTAGAAGGCTGTCTAGGATATCTATAGCTATAAAATGACTAATTTTAACAATCTGAGAGAACACAAATGTAATTCTATGAGTTAATTTAAAATCTAACAACCCTATATCTTTAAGTTGCATTCATCTCACTAAATCATAGCTGTACTTCCTCACAAGAGAAAATAGTCATGAGTTATCACTTAAGGACAGAGATTCATTCTCAAAAATGTATCATCAAGGAACTTCATCATTGCCTGATCACAGTGTGTTTACATGAACCTAGGTGCCAAGGGTAGGCTTTAAGAAGATCCTGTCTTCTAAACAATTAAACTGTACCACTTGTTACCCTACTGAATAGTGCAGGTGATGGTACCGCATTAGTATCTGTGTCTCTAAATTTAGGAAAGGCACAATAAAGCCCTAGTGTAAAAGGTAGAACACAATAACTGCATAGCGAACTTACCTTGAAGAGAGCTCACAAGACCAGGAGCTTCTCACATGGCTCCAGGGTGACAGCTGACTGTGAAAGATGAGTACGTTACTGGACCTACCATAGACTTCACATTCATAACTTGGACCCCTCTCAATTTTTCAGTAAGCTTAGCTTACGGTAATTATTTTTCTTTTTGCTTACAAACCTTTTGAACATTTTTAACTACATGGCTTTTATAAGAGCATTTAGTCTCAAAGAAAAACATTCAATATCTACAAATTTGGGGTTATATCCTTAAAATTTCTATTTGTTTATTTTTAAAGTGTTTTGTTATAAACTGAGACACAGAGACACATGCTAGCTGGATGTTCAGAAAGTCAGGATCTTCAGTATGGCTGTCTTACCCTCCTCATTGTGTCCCCCTGGAAGGTCTCCAGTGGCAGTAGCATGCCTCGATCTGTTGCTGTCCAGGATGACATTGCCTGCCTCTAGAATCCATGAGGGAGGACTTGCCTGAGGCTCTTCTTCAACAGGTATCTCTTTTTTCAGCTAATTTCTCTTAATTCAATGAGAAGAAGGATTTGTACTACTAGTGTTTGGACAGGATATCATGTCTGCATCTTGTACTATGAATAACTACTCCAAAGACAACAATATGCAATGTATTAATTATTGAAACTGTCTTACTAATCGGTTTTGAAACTGTCTCATTGCTATTTGTCTCTCCATAAAATTAATTTAAAAAATTCTGTCATACTGTGAAGAGAACGGAAACCATCAAGAAATCATATAATAACGAATATTGGTGAGGCTGCATAGTTGAAATCCTTGCACATGTAAATTAGTACAACCGTTATGGAAATTCCTAAAAAAATAAAACTAAAGGGCCGGGGAGATTGCTCAGTAGAATAAGCGCTTCACTGGCAAGCACAAGGGCCCGAGTTCAATCCCCAGTTCCACCAAAAACAAAACAAAACAAACAAACAAACAGACAAAAAAAAACCCTAAAAAGTCTATTCAAAAAAAAAAGGAAAGGAAAAGAAAAGAAAAGAAAAGAAATATAGGAATGGCGTTTGGCTTGGTTTGGTCCTTTTCTCATCATAGGTTTACTTATAAGCAAATAATACACCATATGCATTTCTCTCTGTTAAATTTATTTTTTTTACTACTGAGATTATGTTTTCAAATTTTAAGGACATTGGTGAGTCCTGTGAAGGTTTCTGATAAACCCCACTCTCTGAATTTTCCTGAGCATTCTTTCTCCTCTCTGGAAGTTTTCTGTCCTCTTGCTTTTTCTCCCACCCGGTATTCAGTAGGTGGTAGATACATTTCACTGCTATTATAATTTCATGGAGATACTGTCACAGATTCAGTTCTTCGGTGACAAAAATCACTATTTTGTGGCAAATGAATATATTTTACTTTAACCAGAAAACACTTTATTGCAAACAGGACCCTAAAATATTAGAAGGAAAGAAAACAACATCAGTATTTCTGATTGTAGGCTAATTAGTATCCTCGATACTAGAAGTCCAGGTAGATTTGTATAACACTTCCCAGCCTGGCAGAACTTTCCTTTGTATTTTTTTCATCACTGTGGGCTTTAGTATTAATACTTCAGGGCCATGGATGCATTCCAAAAGCATAAATGCCTATTTCTCACATGGCAAACAATGAAACAGATGCTCTTTTGTATCTAGAGGATAATTTATAGTAGAAAAATAGCAGCCACTATAGAAAAAACTATGTTCATATTTTCCAGGGTAAAAGTCTTCTTGGTAGCATTTTGTTAAAAAGAAAAAAATCAGAACTTCTGGCCAAAACAATCAAGTTTCATTGAAAACACATAGTTCCTCCTAGTATTGTAGGAGAACATTTCTAAAGAAAAAGTCACATATAAGTTGAAAGGTCCATAGCATGACTGCTACACTATAGCCAGTCAACACACACTGTGTGAGCTCAATAGGACAGAGTAGTGGTGGAAAATCGAGATGAGGTAGTTAAAGGTTTGGAACTGAAAGCAGAGTGGAAGAGCAAAGGCAACAGAATGCCAGCCCAGTGTTTTTCAGAGCAGAAAACATCCAGAAACTACATGGTAAGAGTGTGCTTGGGAGAAAATAATGAAAGGATAGAGCAAGTGGGGAAGGGAGGAAAGTGACATCCCACTCTGCGTGTGTGAGACCTGGGTGTAACAGCCGTGTTTACCATCGATCAGATGAATGACCTTGCAAAAGTAATTTATTTTTATTTTTTCCCATAATTGTATTGAGAAACAAATACAATGAGACAGTTTCAAACCCAATTGATAGGACAGTTTCAATAATTAAAACATTGTATACATTCTTCCTAGTGGTTAATTGCTGTACAAGATGCAGACATGATATCCTATTTACAAACACTATTAGAACAAATCCCTCTATTCATTAAGAGAATGTAACTATATAACTATCCTAACCATTTTTGAATGCACAGAAACAAAATGGACATTCATCTCTATCCCCTTTTTTTGTTTAGTTCCTTCATTTGAATATTGTATGTGTATTCACTCAGCAAAATATTCTAAAAGAGTTCAGTAGTCCATAATAGTATTGGGTCTTCCGCTTCACTGGCAATGTCAGAAATTGTTGACCTGAGGCCCCTACAGCTCAACATAACAGCATGGTTTTATTTCTTATACTTCATTTTTATACTTTTCTGCTGGATGGTTAAGACCAAGGTAAAGCAGGACCTATGCAACAAGAGTTGTAGCTTTTGGGTCTGATAAGGTCAGTGAAATCCCCTCAGGATTTATCCTGAGATCCTGTACCTCAGATTGTAGATCCTTTGTGAGTGTCAGCCATGTGGATGAGTCACGGCCATTGCTTGGCCAGTGTGCACCATGTGAAAGCCTGAGAGAGTGTTTTCTCCCCATGTGACTCTCCTTAGGCACATGCTACATCATCGATCACTTTCCTCTTTGGCCCCATAATCTCCTTGATCAGAAAATTTGGGACACTACTGAGTTACGTGACGTTACAGTGCAAGTTCTCATATGTCCTCACTCTCAGATCATGCTTCAGTTTCCTGATCTGTAGGCTTGGATAAAAAATGATGAAAAAGAATGGTAAAACTATCTATTTTATTGGTGCCATAAGTATTACAAGATAATTGATACAATGATTTTAGTGCAAGGCAGCTCTTATTATAGCAAAAATCACTGAGGCTCTTGTACCTTAAAAAGACAGTTAAGACTTGAGACATAACAGATCCAGGAAAAGGACAAATCACTGCCTCAGACAACCCTAACTGAAGGAGACTGTCACCTCGTTGCTTAAAGTCATGTAACAGGGAACCAAACTGCCTTACACCCTGACTTACCAGGGGGGTTATAGCAGGCAACTTAATCTATCTGTGTCTTAGTTTCCTCATGTATAAAACTAAAACTAGAAATTACTAGTTTCACTAATTCACAATAATATTGTGAATTACCCATTGTAATAACATGCCAAGGAAAGGCAGCGGGGATCTAGGTACTAGGCATGGCTTCAACCAAGTCCTCCCCTAGTAAGAGAAGGATCTCAGTGTAACAGTCACAAGAAAATAAAATATTTTAACAAACAGAATGACCTTGAAGTCTTTGAGCACCATGTGAGAACTAGAGCTCAGGCAACACCTTGACTTCAACCTCATAAAACATTGGGCAGAGGTCTCAGAAAGCCTGTGCCTGGACTCTTGACTCGACTCACAGAAACTGTAGAATAACAAATTTGTGTTGTTTTAAACTTCTAAGTTGGTAGTAATGTGTTAATCAGCAACAGAAAACTAATATATTCAGTAGTTTCTCCTGGATAACTGACTTGAAATGGCATTCTCCCTCTTTCTCTTTGTATTTTTTTTTAGCACTAACTTCCCTTTATCCTCTACCATATTTTTTTTACAAATCTAATATATTTGTTTATTGTCTCCTTAAAATGGAATGTAAACTCCATATGGACGAAGATTTCCATTTGTCTCTTCATTATTTTGTTGAGCTGTAGTTTCTAGTGTAGTAGAAGTTCAATAAATATTTGTTGAATCTGTGAATGAAATGATTATTAGATACATGATTTTATTATTATTATTACTATTATTATTATTATTATTATTATTTTGTGTTTTAGGGAAGGGCCTACAGGTGTTCAGGGTCTCACTGCATAGATCAGACTCATAGTGATCCACCTGTTTACAGACTCCCAAGAGCTGAGATTACAGGAGGGTGCTACCACGCCCAGTCTCAATTACCATCTCAGTGCAACCCGGGCAGGGCTGGCATGGCAGGCCTGGGGCTCAAACCCCTGGACCCTGTGCCTGCTTGCAGGCACTTTAAGCCACTGAGCTATTTGGCCGGCCCTTAGATACATGATTTTATTAAAACATAAGAAAATGTCCTCCACAATAATCAAATTAATTTATAAAGGTAGATTTCAAAATATTAGCTAAAGCTGAAATTTAATAATAAAAGTTAACACATAACTGATTTCTCCATATGTGTTTTAGCTTTCCATCATGGTTACAAAATATCTGAAAAAAAAAACCACACAAAATTTAAAAGGAAAAGTTTATTAGGAAAGGAAGAAGTTAAATCAACATTATTTGTGGATGAGATGATACTTACGTAGAAAACCCAAAGAAACTCCACCAAAACACTTCCACATTTAATAATGAAATTTAGTAGCATAGCTGGATATAAAGTCAACACTGAAAAAATCAATATCACTCCTGTAGAAAAATAACAAACTTACTAAGAGTGAAATTAGGAAACAGCACCTTTTAAAATAGCATCAAATAAAAGGAGAGAGGGGGCCAGGGAGATGGCTCAGTAGAATAAGCGCTTCTCTGGCAAGTGCAAGGGCCTGAGTTCAATCCCTGGTTCTGGCAAAAACTAAAAAAAGAGAGATACAAGGAAGTAAAATATCTTTACATAGAAAATGACAGTTCCTGGGAAAAAGAGATTGAAGAGGATATCAGAAAATAGACACTGTTTGTTCTTGGGTAGGAAAGACCAATATACTGGAAATGTCTATCCTTCCAAAAATTTTATATGGATTAAATGCAGCCCCAATCAAAATACCAATAGCATACCTTACAGAATTAGAGAAAACAACCCAAAAATTCATTTAGAACCAGAAGAGACATAGAATAACAAAAGAAATTCTGGGCAACAAAGGCAAGGCAGGGGGCATCACAATCCCTGACTCGAAATTATACTACAAACCTAGTGTGATAAAAACATAATGGTTCTGGCAAAAAAAAAAAAAAAAGAAAAGAAAAGAAAAAAATAGACTCAAGCATCATTGGAACAGATTAGAAGATGGAGAAACAAATTTAAACACATTCAACCCTATCTTTCATAAAGTTATCAAACACGTTCAGTGGAAGAAAGATGGCCTCTCTAATAAGTGGTGCTGGAAAACTGGCTTTCCTCGTGCCAAAGACTAAAACTAGTCCCACATTTCTCACTATGAACTGAACTGAAATAAAGAAGAATCAAATAGCTATATTAAAACAGAAACACCAAATCAGCTGCAAGACAGAATAAGTAGAATTCTGGAAGATGTTGGTGTAGGAAAGACTTTATGAACAAAACTCCAACCACACAAGAAATGTCAAAAAGAGTCAACACCCAGGTTTCCATTTTATTTTTAAAAGTTTTACACAACAAAAGAAACTACCAGTAGAGGGAAGAGACAACCACAAAGTGGAAAAATATTTTTGCCAGCTATTCCCTAGACAAAAGATGAATACCTAGGGGCTGGAGAGATGGCTCAGTGGTCTAAAGCACCTACTTGGAACAAGCTTGGCAAAGCACAGGGACCACGGTTCAAGCCAGCCGCGCCCCCTGGTGGGCTGAGCTGGCCACACACACACACACACACACACACACACACACACTAAATGTTAAAATAAAAAAAAAGGCTAGGAAAGCAAAACACACGTGTTGTCAGGGTAAGCCATGTGCGTATGTGGGATGTGCCACGCGAAGACTGCCTTAGGCATAATTGAAATAAAGATTACTTTAAAAAAAAAAAGATGAATACCTAGAATACGAAAAGAATTCAAAAGACAACTAGACCCCCCAAATTTAAAGGCCCATGTAAAAACAAGCATCTGAGATGAATACACATTTTTCAGATGAAGAAGCAAAAATGGAAAATAAATACATGAAAAAATATTCCACATCACAGGTCTTTGGAGAGATCCAAATTAAAATAACATTGAGAGTCTATCTTACACCAGAAAGAATGGCTGTGATCAGAAAATCAATGACAAATGCTGGGGGAGCTGTGAGGATAAAGGAACACTTTTGCCTTGTTGGTGGCATTGATGCTACCACTGTGGAAACTGGTGTGAAGACACCTCAGAAAACAAAAACTAAAGGTTCTGTTTGACCCTAGTATTCCCCTTCTTGGTGTATTTCCAAAAGAGCTAAAAGCATCAAACCCCAGAAATGCATGCACACCCATGTTTATGGTGGCACTGTTTGTAAAAGCTGATTCCTGGAAACAGACCAAATATCCATCATCTAGAAAATGGATAAAGATGCATTGTTTTTATACAATGGAGTACTACTCTCCCTTAAACAAAGACAAGCGTGAGGCACTCGAGTTCAGATGAATGGACTTTGAGGCCATACTTTTGAGTGAACTAAATGGGGCACGTGTGCCAACACCTCATTGTTTCTCTGGTATGAGAAACTGACCCAAATAAGTAGATACTGGGAAATGGGAAGAAAAGGTCCAGATGAGGAGAACAAGGGGTGTGGGGAAATGAGGAATAAGAAAAAAAAAAAAATAGAAGGAAAAAATTAAAGCAAAGCTTTTGTAAATAAAGAAGGGAAGAGCAGTTACAGGGAGGTTATGGGAATGGGAATGGGGGGAAGAGAAGAATCAAAATATGTCACGCATGACTTCAAATTCCCTATGATGAATGTGATCGCTGTGTATATCTAAAATGGACCAATGCAGTTTCCTTACTCGTGCTCGTGCACACACACACACACACACACACACACACACACACACACACTGATTCATAGCTCCAGAGGTTCTGGTCTGTATTACATAGGCTCGTAGTGAGAGAAAAGCACGACAAGCAGAACGAAGTCACTTACTGCAGAGCAGCTGGGAGGCAGCGACACAAGGCAAGAGGTCGGGAAGGAAGGGACCAGGGCTAGGACACTGTCCTCAAGGTCACGCCTGCACTGACCTGTTCCACCCACATCACTTAGACTCCACCTCCTGAGGTCCAGTAATCTCTGCATGTTGCTCTCTGATTATAATCCATAGTAGACTACTCCATGGATGACGTAGACTAGCCCTCATGACCCAAGAATTTCCCCAGAGCCCATAAACTGGGAACCAAGCCTTAGAATGAGATTTCCAGGAGATATTACACATCCCAAACTCAACAATATGGGAAATGGTGTATGAAGAGCAACAAAAACTTAAAAAACCCTAAATCTGAATGTATAAAGAATGATAGAAATGTTCGATATTTACTGTAGGCTTAGTATTTGTCTGGTACTCTTCTAAGCATACATTCTATTTCTGTACATACTCACCACTTCAGTGCATATATAATCTACTTGTCTGTAGCCAAAGCATCATAACAAATTAAAAAGGCCAATAAAATTGCAGAAGACATATAGGCAAGACTTCAGTGTTAATACCTTCGGCTACAAAAATCCTTAAAATTCATTTTAAAAATCTTGGAGTCTAGGGAGTCCTGACAGGAACAGGACTTCTGAAAGGCAAATATGTCTGGAAGACTGTGGTGCAGGCCATTTTTGCTGGCTATATGTGGCGTCGCTGGAACCAGAGGGAACACACAGCTCTTCTTAAAATTGAAGTTGTTTATGCCCAGGATGAACCAGAATTCTACTTGGGCAAGAGATGTGCTTATGTGTACAAAACGAAAAACAATGCAGGTGACAAACCAAACAAAACCAGAGTGATCTGGGGAAAAGTAACTCAGGCCCACGGAAACATTGGCATGGCTCGGGCCAAGTTCCTAAGCAACCTTCCTGTGAAGGCCATCAGACCCTGAATCCATGTGATGCTGTGCCCCTCAAGAATTTAAACTAACAAGCAACCGGGGAGATGGCTCAGTAGAATAAGCACTTCCTTGGAAGTTCAAGGGCCTGAGTTCAATCCCCAGTTCCGGAAAAAAAAAAAGGAATTTAAACTAACAGAAAATAAAAGTGCATTTATGCTCTTGTATTTAAAAAAAAAAAATCAGTTTAAAAGAGCAGAAGAATATACTGTTAGAATGGACATAAGGGGCCAAAGGTATAGCTCAGTGGCACAAGCACCAGGTCCCACAGTTCAATTTCTAGTACAAAAAAAAGAGGAAAGAATGGACAAAAGGCAGTAAAAAGATTACAGAAGAGAAAAATTAGAAGTTAATAAATAATGTTGATAAAGGTAGGCCAGATAGCTCAGCAGACCAACTGCCTGTTTTGGCAAGTGCAGGGACCAGTGTTTGATCCCTGTCACCACGGGCTGTGCTGGCCCCGTCCACAAGGTGTGCTGAGCTGGCGACCAAGTCTGGGCGTGGTGGCACACACCTGTAATCCCAGCACTGGAGAGGCTGAAAACAGGGGGATCAGTATGACTCTGAGCTGTGTAGTGAGACCCTGTACCAAACACATAATAAATAAATATCTTCCAAAGCCAAGAGCTGGCCTTCCCACTCAGTCCAGACTGGCAGGTGGACTATGAGTCATACACGTGGCAGAAGCTGGACCCTGGCAGCGAGGAGACACAGACGCTGGTTCAAGAGTACTTTTCCTGGAATGGGGCTTTCCAGCATGTGGGCAAAATCTTCAAGTGACTTCAAAACTCTCAATCAGGGCAAAATCTTCAAGTGACTGTCACCCCTCGGGGAGGTGGGCTCATTAAAGGAAACAACATCAAATAAATAAATAAATAAATAAATAAATAAATAGTTGATAAATAAAGAAAAGTTCTCTGAAGATACTTTTTGACATTATCTTTTTTTTTCTTCTAAAGCCAGCAGTTGAAAATGTAAGGTTTTGTGAGGGTTCAATGAAACAAGTCCTTTCACCAGCAGCCAGGCACACGCGTCCAAGTGCAGGCTTGATGACATGCATCTCACCAGTGTGTGGTGGCTCTCTTTTAAAAATGTATCCCGTGTGACTCAAAGAGGGCTTCCTCTTAAAAAAAGTCTATCATAATGAAATAAACACCAGAAGATTAAAAGATTTGTGTGCAAAGATGGCCATCCCAGGTCTTCAATGATGGAAACCTTTTCACCACTAAAATATGAAGCAATGTTTAATTGATAATGATTAAACGGTGCATTGTTCATCCACAAGTTAATACAGATATTTGTAAAGTTAGTTTTCATAAAGCAAATTGTTATGCAAAAGTATTCAAGATATGGCCCAGCATATCCACAGGATGATCCAAATTGGATAAAATACACTGTACAGTATGTGTGTATGTATGCAGAAGGAAAGATCCTTCTTTATGTTAGGCCAAATGTTAATGAAAAAATCTATAGTTTTTATTTCAAAACTGATTCATAGTTTGTGTACAATATAATTGAATTTTTACAGTAAGTCTATATTATAGCACAAATCAAAAGTTAAAGATATTTTAAGTAATTTGCTTTATATATTTTAGTCAGGGTCTCACTATGTCGTCCAAGCTGTCCTAGAACTCTCAATGATCCTCCTGCCTCAGCCTCTCAAGTGCTAGGATGACAGGTGGGGACCGCTACACACAGTTCTACATTTTAGCTGTTCAAAAACTTTTATTAGAGCATGTTTATAGTAAAAAAAAAATTTATTATGTATCATATGTATCATGCAGAACAGGTACAGGCAGTCGGACACCTCCTGACACCGTTTAGTTCCTCTTGCACACCCCTATGTCGCCCTTTCCTTGCCACACTAACACTAGTGCACACGGGTTTCATATCCTTGCCTGCCTTTCTCAGCCACACCGCACACCAAGAGGGAGGCACAGCTGCCTAGCACAAGACAGTGAGCCCACAGAACAGAAATAGACACGTTCATGATGAGAAGTCCTCTGAGGAAGAGATGACTTTTTTACTTAACTTAAAATATATTTTAGGTAATGGAGGTATTTTCCAATTTACAGACTATGTTTGTTTTTATTTTTTAATACAAATGAATTTGTACAAAAAGCCTTGTATCTGTACGTAATGCCAGGATTGCTTTGTTTTGTTTTTCCCTAACTAACTACATTTTAACTGGGACAAGTGCTCATTTCAAACAGACTGGAGAGGAGGCCACTGCACCTGCCTGGTTACTGTTGGTAGTTCTGATATAAGGGAATGAACTGCCCAGCCTGAAAGGCACCTGGAATGAGTTCATGTTCTCTAAAACCAAAGAAAGAATTTTAGGAACAAACGGAGGTTAATAGCTGAATATATGAAAGAAAGCTCATGTCTGAGAGGATAGAAAGTGGGCCCAAGTGGGTTATCCCCAGGAAGATCTTTTCCAGGGACTTTACAGAGTAAAACCATGCAGTGAGGTGGGTCTTAGGTGGAAACCATGGGAACTCACTTAGATGGACATGAGGTGGAACAAAACTATGGTCAACCAATGAGATTACAAGCACCATTGCTCAGGTAAACTTGACTAAGTCTGGGACCAAAGGGGGAAGCGAGTCACATAGCAGCAGGCATGAATATGGAGCAGTACTTTATCTGGTAGCCAGCTGGTAGAGGTTGGATTAATGACTCTTCCTGGCTTCCTCAAGGTGATGATCAATCCCAGATGCTAATCTTTAGGGGAGGTCAGCACTTGTTCAATCTCTTGTCTTTAGGTCTGGCCCACAGCGGGAGCATCCGTCCCTCTTACAGGTGTAAGGCAGCTTGTTTTCTGTTTTATCTCCCTCAAGGGCCTATCCCTGTCTGACTGCCTATAATATTTCTGTCTAACTCGGCTGCTTACAACAGTTCTACCAAAAAGGAAAAGGGAAAAAGGGTTCCATTCCATCAGTAATATGTAACATGTTTATCTGTGATTAAAATCCAAAACACACAGAAAGAGATCAGGATAAAAATAGAATAAATTAAAAAATAGAACAGAAAAGAGAATGGCAAAGGCTTGCAGCACCAGCAGTAACAGAACTTCTGTGACAGCTATACCAGCAGGTAGCAAAGTGAAATTCACTTAAAAATTTTAAAAATATATTTAAAATAAAGCTACATTCCACCAGGCATTTCAACAGAAGATTATGATGGTGTCACGTGATCATTTTCTTGCATTTCAAGCCATGCACATCTGAAATCCCGACTACTGTGCTGGTGGAGGCCAGGAGATCCCAGGTTCAAAGCCAGACTGGGAAGCTATCTTAAAATGATGATGATGATGATGATGATGACAGTGATGACGTCTGAAGCTGTAGGTCAGTGTTAGCGTTTTGATGATTCAGTTCCCATAATCAGACAAAACCAAAAAAGGGAAAAATAAATAAGATGAAATACCTCTGCAAGGCCAGGGAGATAGCTCAGGAGAATAAACACCTGCCTGGCGAGTTCAGGGTCCTGAGTTCAACCCTCCAGTACTGCAAAAACAACAACAACAAAAACCCTCTGCAGCTGGAAGATCCATATACTTGCTTGTGCCAGGCATTTCTACATATGTATACTATATCCACAAGAAATTTATGACTGACTGAATCCTATTTTGAATATTTGTAATACACATGTTCCCTTTTTAACTTCTGTGTATGCATCTATTAACATTATTATTATTATTATTATTATTATCATTATTATTTTGGTGCAAGCAGGGATCGAACTCAGGTCCTTGAGCTTACCAGGGAAGCGCTTATTCCATTGAACCATCTCCCCAGCCCGCTTCATCTACTAACTTTAACACAAGTTTTCATTGCACTGGATTTATGTTTGGAATAGAAAAGGGAATGTCACAATCTGTAAAGGGGCATTGTCTCTGTCTTTTCCAGCCAAGAACAAGCTCAATGAAGGCAGAATGTTTTTACTTTTTTTAAATCTCTTTTATCCAATGTCCTGTCCTGCCTCACGTATAGAATTGCCCTCATGCATACTTGTTGAATGAATGGCAAAGAGTATCATTTTTGAACCTCATGTAATTTTGTATATCTTTATAACATTCAAGGCAAAGTTTTAAATATTGCTTAAAACTAAGGGCAGGAATTTCAGACATTTTTGCAAGATACTATGTTAGCAGAAATGTTTCTTAACTTGGGAATTAAATAGTTCTCTATATTCTAGCACAAAAACTTAAAAAAAAAAAAAAAAAAGGAAAATCGGATGTCCTCCCTCATGGACCATGAGAAAACGTGTAGGAAGTGAGAGAACTAGTGTGAGGGGGCACAGAGTGGCCTGGATTCTATTTTTCTTTCTGTGCTATGGAAGCCAGAAGCAGTTTGGTTAATCTCCGCGTCTCTCTTGCTCTCTGGTATATCAGGGATGAGCATGAATTCAGAAAGGTGGCGCGCTCTCCTGCTGATCACCAGATGAGGGCAGCAGAGAGCCACTTGGGAGAAAAGAGGAGAAAAGTCCGTGCTAGGAGGTCTAACAGTTCCTAGCAGAGAGTGGGGTGTTTAGCAGACTTCACAGCAAGCTGCTGAAGATGCAGGACATTTAGAAAACCAGTCTATAGGGTGGCCAGCAAGACAAGAGTAATAAAATACAGTACTCAAGATGCCTAGACAAGGAGATAGCAGATACTCAGAATAAGCCAAACTCAGCTTCGCCACAGTTTCCAGGATGCTTTTGTTAAGGTTCTCATCGTTCTCCAAATCTGCTGAGCTATCTGATGTCTTAGCTTGGGTGGGTTTCCAGGATGACTAACAAAACGTTCTTAGCATTTTTTCTTTTCTTTTCTTCTTTTTTTTTTTTTCAAAGACTGTCCTTCCTGTGGAAATAATGTAAAATTATTAACATTTAGGAGAGAAAACCATACTAGAAAAATAAAAATAGCAAACATAAACTCTATTCTGTTATAAGGTGTAAAAATCCCAAGAATCATTTAAAACTCGAGACTTTTCAGATTCAGTACATGCAGGGGAAACCTGGCAAGGCAGACAGGCAGCAGCACGCGTGAGCGCACCTGGTTCCTCACCCTGAGCCTCCAGTCCTGAAGATGACCAAACAAACTTGAAGCCCTTCCAAAACTATGACTCTCCCTCTTTTTCTGTGTCTTCTTAATGTTGAGACCTGAAGCAAGAAAATCACCCTCTTTGGGTCAGTTTCCTCCATTCTAAAATAAAATAATACTTGTCTCTATGGGGGTCTGTAAAGAATCATTGAGGAAAATGTGCCTTGTTAATTTTAAACATGCTGAAACTCTGCTAACACAAAAATCCTAATTCCAAAATGCTTCCGAATCTGAAATTTTGTGAGAGTTGACATGCCGTGCAAAAAGTTTTGGATTTGGGAACATTTTGGATTTCAGACTTTAGAGTAATAACGCTTAGCTAGTAATGCCTATGTAAATATTCTAGAATCAGGGAAAACGCCCAAACCTTTAGACATTTCTTACCCTGAGCATTTTGGATAAGAAATATTCAAACTATATAAACATAATTATTTTAATTATAAGACGGAGGACTGGGAAGAACAGAAAAATATCTGGGGAACATGGAAAAGCACCTGGGAAAGAAACATGTGGTAGATTCTCATCTCTGTATACAACTCACCGTCTTCTTTCTGTCAGTCTAAGCCAGTGGAGAAGTAATTTTCCTTGTTTATGACTTCAGCTTCACTAGGGCTTCCACTGAATGTTGAGCACATTTTCATCAAGGAAGGGTAGGTCTTTCTACTAAAGACCCTGACTGTGTATAATGATGCTCTGACGAAGATCAGATCTGGAGGCATTTTATTGCCACCTCTGAAGGAATTTGTTCCCAGAGGCACAGAAGCAGGAAGGAAATGTAGGCTATTTGCAACCAGAATACTTTGGCTGCGGTTCCTAAAAATATTAAATAATAATAATTAATTGTCGCTATGCGACTCTAGGAACATGCTAGAGAAGCTCAAATACAGCTGCTCTGCTCCGTGTTGTGTCTAATCTTTTTCTCATATAATGATTTTTCTAGAAGGACAGAAAATGATTGCTGTGTGCATACCAATGAGTCAGTAAATGTTGAGTGGAGAGCTGAAGATTTGAGTTATTTTTTAGCACAATACAAAGGGGAAATGGCTGAGAAAGGAGAAGGAAGAAGAAAGCTTAACAATTCTCATTTCTGATGACTTGCCCAACTGCCAAGCACAGATGGGGAGGAGTTGCAAATGACAACATAGGTGTCCAGAAAGGGTCTTTGCAAATGAAGGCTGAGGACTTATTGGGTTGTAGATCTCTTGAGCTACTCACCAGTAAAGATTCAACTCCTCATTTTGTGTACAAACTAAGGTCCTGGAAAGTCATGCGATTAGCTCAAATTCTTTCAGGTGTTTACAGATAAGCTAGTTATCTTATTCTACAACGAGTTAGACAGCCTGCACAAGTTTCATGGCAAAATAAAAGGAGTGTTTGATGAACTAAAAAAAGAAATAGACAGAAGGCATATACTCAAGGTTAGAAAACAGGTCTCTAAACCCCAGTAGCTATCAGCTACTTTTCTAACAAGAAATTAAACACCCTCCTGCTTCAGCAAGTGCTGACATAGACTACATCCACTCCATGGCCAGCTTATGAGTCCACATTGAATGATATGAATTTTTCCACTACCCTGGTTAAAAAAAATGCCAAATGCCAAATGCCAAGCGAATGACAAAGTTGTTACTCTGAAAACTTCTCAACTTTGTAGCCTGCCATTGTTAATGAAATGACTGTGTGCAAATAGCCCATTTAATCTTTTCTTTAAAAGGATGAGATGATGGCAGGCATAGGAAGTCCCTTTATTTGAATTTCAAAATATGGTGACCAAAGTTTATGTAGAGGGAGCATAGATACAGCTATTATGACAATGTTATTTTGTGTAAGTTGCCAAATTTTGATGGGCAATCTCAAATCAACTAAGCGATCCAGTCAGATAACAAGAATTAGCATGATTTTTTTTACTATTTTTCATTTTTCAGTATTTGTGTGGAAATACATCTAGTTGCCACTTATTTTAGTTTTGCAGTGCTGGGATGGAATACTGTCTCTCATAGATGCTAGACAAATGCTCCACCATTGAACCGTACCCCCAACCCCAGATGGCAATTTATAAAATTAATCAAGCAAAGTAAAACCCCCATATAATTGTTAGAACTAGTTTCTTGACATGAAATTTAAAACATTAGGAGAGTGATCTGACAAACTTTAATTGCCTTCTGTGCATACTTGAGGGAATAAAAAATGTATTTCCTATAAAAATACTATAATCTAAACTTAGAGAAATATTCACTGATCTCAAAAAAAAAAATCATTGTGAAACAATCAAGCTTTCTTATTTAAAAAAAAAAAAAAAAAAATCACCATGGCTGTTTCTAAAATCCTCTTCTCTTTAAACTGTCCCACTTTCGTGGCTATCATTGAGCATTATGGTCACTAGATGTCGCTGCTGCCGTTTGAATGAAATTTTACTTCCTTTCACAAAAAAATAGGTATTATCAAGATTCTTACAGCTTTTGGAGTGTGTGTGTGTGTGTGTGTGTGTGTGTGTGTGTGTGTGTGTGTGTGTGTGTGGTGTTTGTATGGGAATTAGTAGAAATTAAAGAAAGGTATTTGGCACTTCATGTATGGATTGCTGGTCATTTTCTTTTCAAATAAAGAACTAAAATGTTAAAGGTACTTCATAAGGTTCATAAGAAAAGATGTTAAACCATTTCTATTTAACACCAGCTTTTAAGAATCAAAAATCTTCTAGCTGCAGATAATGCAGACTACCATCATCTTTTAAACTAAAGTCCATCGGAAAGTAGTTATTGCATATGAAGTTGCTTTTACTTTGTCTTTTCCCCCACGGCCTTCTCCCTGGAGAGGGGATATACAGCAATCATGAGGACTCACTTTTTGGGCAGACTTACTTGCCAGAATAAGAAGGCCTGACAAAGGCCACCATCTGAGTTCCAGTGGATCCTGGCTCCAAAGTGTCTTTCGGATGGGGCAAAAGCCAAGTCTCCACTATAACGTCTTCAAAGGTGGAGAAATATACACAACACACACAAGCACTCCAGCGTAGAGAGTGTCCCCTGCTCAATTTCCCTGTCAACAGAAAGGAAACCCTGTGTGTTCTCCTGAGAGGGCTGAGCCTGAGACCATCACAGGATGGCCATGAGGGAATCCTAACGCGCCTTCACAGGTGAGGGTAAGGAGGAAAGAATACATGACCGAGAGAAAGAGGAAGGCAAGTTTTCTGAGAGAGGCAACTGCTAGCCTGGTGCTCCTGACTTGTCTGCGTTGAGGGAAAACCAAAAATTTACCCCTCTTCTCTGAGGAGTGGCGGGCAGGGGAAAGAGCAGGGAGCTTCACACACCAGCTCAAAGTTGTTGGACCTCCTTTCCAGTCGCTTTCTCAAGAAAAGAAGAAGGGGTGGGGGAGGAATGGACTTGCCCTGAAAGGCTTTTAAAAGAAAGAAAAAGGAGCCAACACCTCGTAGCCTTGGGAAAGTCTCCACAGATGAACATTTTTGTTGCGTTGAAGTGGCCCGCATTAGCAGCCTAAACACGTAGGGGAAGGCTAACATTGCCCGCTAATATAATGCCGGAGAGGAATGACAGACCTGGGGCTGCAGAGTGGAGGGCTAGTTTTGCATAAAACAAAACGAAACATTTCTGTAGACTTATGCTCTGGGTAAGGGCAGAAGAGTAAGTGTGGGCCATGCCTCACAGGTCCGGAGACATCCGTTTGAGGAGTTTGTCGTTTCTAACATATACATTGGCTTTCACTACCTTTAGAATAATTCTACAGTAACAAAATAGCCTCTTAGCCCTGATACAGAGGTCTTCTTTGGGAGGGCGAGGAGAAGGAATGTCTCCCAGAAGTATCATTCAAGCACCAGGGAGAAAACAGAACTGGCCAGCGTGGTTTCCAAGAAACTCTCGGTACAAATGACCATTTACAGCGCTTCATTATATTCCGCAACATTTATTTTCTCTTCCGCTTAGGAAGATAGAGGGGGAGAGAGGGAGAAAAGAGGAGAGAGGAGAAGTGGAAAATCAAAGAAAACGAAGGAAGAAAAGGAAGAGAGAAGGAAGAGGGAGGAGGAAAAGGTAGGAACAGAGCAAGGGGTGCAGAAGAAATAAAAGCCAATTTGAGCCCGGATTGTTTTTTTTTTTTTTTTTTTTTTTTTAAACACACTGCCTTTTCCACAGCGATTTCAACTCGCTTGCTCTTTCCTAGCGTTCCTAAGGAAACTTCAAGTGTATTCTTCTGTCTGAAAACCAAATGAAACAAAATTCTGGACGAGCGCGGGGTCAGGGAGAAACTGCGTGGAGAACCGGGAGGGGCCTGGGGGAAGCCTGCCGCGGGGCTCGGGGCTCAGCGCCGCGCGCGCCGCATAGTTGTTCAGTCTCTCTCCGCTGCCACATGCACCCTCGTTTTCCCTGTCCCAGCGCTGGAGCCTGGCTTTCCTCCGACTAAAGAACCGCGGGGATCCCCTAGGGCTAAAATGCGAAAAGGTGCAGACCCCCGCAGTCCAAAGCTCGGCCGCCCCCACCCCACCCCCAGCGCGCAGAAGTTCTTAAAAGTTTAGGACTCAATGTAAAAATCGGGGATTTCTTCGGGGTGGGTCTCCCCCGGCTACCCGCGAACTCGACCAACCAGGGCCTCCTCCTCAATGCCTTGAACTCCGCATCCCAAGCGCACGCATCTGGGACAATGCAAGGATCCACTGGGCTCCCAGATCTCCTCAGAGAGAGCCAGGACCCCGGCTGCTCCTGCGGAGACTTGGAACTGGGAGAGCCCCCCTGGTACTAGTCGGCTGACAGCCGTGCCCACACTGTTTTCTTTAAGGAAACCCGCAAAAAATAGCCCTGGGATGCGGTGCCCCGGTCACCGGCCGCCGCCGGGAGAGACCTGACTTCGGGCTGCTCTCAGGAGCCCGGGATGCAAGTGGATTGACCGCAGACCGCTAATCCCTGCCCGGCTTTCCCAACGCGCCCTCGCGCTTGCCAGGGAGAGCAGTGCGCTACCGGAGCCTCGGCGCTTTTGTCAGCTGCGCACAGCAATTACTAAGAAAATATTGTGACGCTGTTGTAGGGCGGAAGGGGATATGAGGGGGTGGGGTGGGGGAGTCAGTTTGGAGAGCAATTTGCAAAGGAATATTAACTTTGATTCCCGAGGTCACCGCGGGAAGAAGGGTTGGCGCTGGCATGAGCTTCCGAGCTCTTCCTCTAGGGGGCAGACTTCGGTGCCGCAGAGCCGCTGGGACAAGGGCTGTCTCCAAGCCCAGGATGAAGCTTCTTGCTGGTTAAAAATAATAATAGTAATAATATAGAGGTGTGGGGCTGTTTTTTCCCCTTTTGGATATTTATTTATTGAAGGGAAAAGTCATTGATTTTCCTAAGCAAACTGTGTTTCTCCTTCACTTGGTGGAAAATAAAAACTGTTTGAATAAATAAGTTATTTCTGAACATTTTGTTGTCAAAGTGTTAAATGTTCCCGTCATTTTTATTCAAACACTAACATGATTACAGCCAATTATATATTCACCAGTGTTCTTTATTTTAGAGTAATTGTGCTTGTCACTAATAAAACAGAGGCATAATGGATTGCTACTGTTCTGGATTTTCAAGCAATTTTGTGTAATTTGATTGAATTATACATCTTATCTGCTACTTTTTTATTTTTATATTTGGGGATCCTATTTTCTTGAAAATTGCAGCTCTATGCTTGTTTTGTTGTTTTTCCAGTAACGTATACTTCGGTAACACTGATAAATAGAAAGAGTCCTTTTGAAATGTCGAAAATCAGCTGTTTTCCCCCCATACCCCCATTTCAGTCCGGGGAGGACCTAAACCCTGCGTGGCAACGAGTTTGACGCATAGACTCTGACCCGAAAAGTTCAACGCCCGAGATAAACTCCCTGATGTCTCCCAAGACAGCCAGTCACCTCCTGCCTGAAGTCTTTGGGGCTTTGTCTCTTTCCTGTAATGATACTGTTAGGTGTCTGGGGTTTCAAACATGCCAAGACAAGCAGAGCCGCGGGTTCAGTTCATATGCAACATGTATCAAGGGAGAGAATATATACAGTGCAGCCAGAAGGTAAACTGTATATATTACTCCAATTACAGAACCCCCAAAGCACCTTCCTACCACCTTATTCCCCACACCCTTGCAATCACAATTATCTGTCTGCCTATGTGTTCTTTTGGTTTCAGATAAACCTAGAGAACTGGCATCATTAGCCCCCCTCTTTCAAAGCTCATTTAAACTCTTTATTTTAAAGTGGGAAAGACGCACATCTACCCGAGGTTTATACACTGGAGCAATTTAAGAAACGAACGTGACAGCAAACAGGCAGGACTATAACCTTAAGGGACCATCTCCAAAGCTGAAGGAGCAGAGCCTGAGGTAGCTCTTTCCCAGGAAATCCTTCCAGTTTCTAGGACTGGACTCAAACGTCCCGCTAAGAGCTGCAGCTGTGAGATGGAGCCAAAGGCTCTGACAAGTGCGTGTGTATGACCCAATATTTATCAATAACAACACAACAACAAAATCAAGTGAAATCAAGGCTGGGGATTTTAAACTACTTCAGCGGCCCTGGCGTGGAAACAGACATGGGCGAAAAAAGTCTTTGGAGAGGAGCTGGCTTCGTTCGCCCTGGGGAGCAATCCTGGGGCAAAATCTAGTGCTAATTGATCTCCACCAACCTCACCGTCAGCTGTAAGCGTTTGAGGGGACAAAGAATGATCAGTAAGCACCAAAGATGCTCTGAGCAGTTTTTCAAGCAAATAGGGGCGTGAGATAAATAGCGTGTCTATGCATATAAATAGGGAAAGAGAATTACTTTTAATTAGTTAGGAAAATAATGTTTCATGTGTAATTCCAGACCTCCTTAAAACCCAGTGTCTCCCACCCACCGATTATTTTGTGCTGGAGACTCAGAACGTCCTTGAGGGAAAGCTTCAGGCCCAGTTCTGTGTTCCCAGCGATCTGTCGTGCACACTCTTAGCTCAGTGGAGGGACTATTTCTCGCTTTGAGAGATGGTCATGCTAGGGCCCAAGGTAGGCAGCGGGGCAGCCACGGGAGAGTGGGGGAAGGCCGGCGGAGCGGAGGCGCCAGCTGGACCGGGTCCTGCACCTGGTCAGAACCGGCCCTGAGCACCACTCCTCCCGCACCGCGCGGCCGCCGCCTGCCAGCCTTGCGGGCTGTTCTAAGGGAAAAGAGCTGGGCTTTTTCCGTGTTTCCATTTCTTCCGTGGCCTCATCTATCTTAGCTAACAAATTCACTCTCCAGAAGAAAAGCAAAGAGTGAGAAAAAAAGAAACCCTCAGCACCGCGGTGATTCATATTTCGCACGCTCCGGAGCCAAACTTGCCGACTGAGCGCTCTTCTCGAACGTCTCTTTCTCTCGCCTGCGTGCCCTGAGACAAATCCAGAAGGAGGGTACAAAATCAGCTAACTAGAGTCTGTCTAGGATTTTTTTTTTAATAAATAAAAATGAACCCCACATCTTTATTGGTAATCTGAAAAAGAGGTGTAGCGTGTGTGTGTGTGTGTGTGTGTGTGTGTGTGTTACACGATAACCAGAACTCGCTCCTGACGCCCGGCGGGGCTGCCCCTCGCTCAGTTGTGATCCTCAATTCCTCTCTTCTTCACTCATGCACCTCTTTCCAAAGGGAAGGGAAGAAATGGGACCACTGGGTTCAATACTCCGCACCCGCGATTGAATGTTGAATTGCCTTCACCGGCACACTCTGGTGTCTTAGCTCTGAGCTCCCCACTGTATCAATACTGGGGACGTTTAAAACATTTCATTGGTTTCTTTTTCCTCGCGTTCACTGTGGCAGATGACCTATAAGCCCCCCAAACATTGATCTGTATGTGCGTGCTTCCAGTCTGATGTGCAAAAAAAGAGACATCTAGACTGCAAAAGTTTGCCTTTTCGGGAGGGGGGAGGGCGGGGTGGAGGAGACGAGTGGGAATCTGGAGAAGAAACCGAAAAGCAAGGCCCCTCTCTGGCTTGATTGCGTTTGGCAGGCGGGGACGACAAAGGAGCGCTGGGGAGCGCGCGGGAAGAGCGGAAGGCGCAGCGCGCGGCTCCAGCCTAGGCTCTTCAGCGAGGCCCGTCCTCCGGGGCACCTCAGCAGCTACCGCCCCCGAAGAGGTGGGCACAGCGGGGGGCTGAGCCGGGTCCTTGGAGGAGTGAGGCTGTTACTGATTCTGGGGCACTGAGTCGGGTGGGGGTGGGGAAGAGACTCTGGAAGCGGCACCTCGGAGCGGTGGGGAGGCAGGTGGGTCCCAACTGTCCTCCGAGTAAAAACTGGCCTGTTGGTTTGTCGTTGCAGGTTTTTAGAAAAGAAGCACTAGTGTTTGGTTAGTAAATACTTTCCTTTCTGTCCTAAGACTTTTCTCAGGTTGAGGGGGACTTGAGGGAGACTTCCCGCCTTGCTCACTCTCACTCCCCCTTGTACTTTTGCTCCTTATTCTTCCAGAATTTCAGAGGCTGTGATCACTTCCGAAATCAGATTTACCCATCTCAGATCCGGACCTCCTGTTCTTCAGCGCTTTCTATGTGCATTTCATTTACTGAGAAGGGATTAGTTCTGAGCTGTGGACCCAAGAGTTGCAAGAGAGTCACTTTTTCTTTGGAGGTAGGGGCGGTGTTGGTGTTATGGATGCTACTGGAGGGTCACACCCAAGGGAAGGAAGGTTTATCACAGTACTACATCCCAAGTCTTTTTAGTGTTTTGTGGTGTTTTTGTTTTTTCTTTGTTTTGTTTTGTTTTTTAAATGTCGTCTTAAGTTGCCCAGGCTGGCCTTCATTTGCAATCCCTCGGGCCTCAACCTCCCAAGTAGCTGGTATCACAGCCGTGTACCAGTGTCTAGCCTGAGTCACACTTTTCCATGTTTCCTGGAATGTTGGGACCATTTGGAAGGGTGCCTCAAAACAGTTGAAACTGATGTTCACGTTCTTTGAAGGGTCTTACACCACATCCCACAGGAGGACTGAGGCTCCCACTTGAAGCTACATGGATGCTCCAACTAATTATGAACAGAGAGGGCTAGTTGGAGCACTGGCCTTTAGGAGCCCAGCGTTTTGAGGACTGTACCTCAGCTTTATATTTATGATTCTTTCTTTCTTTCTTTGCACTCAGGGACTCAATAATGGAAAACCCAAGGTAGCATGGTCTTGTATCTCATCTTGGAGGGTCAGTGATTAGAACCTGGACCTTAGCTTCCACTTCTACTTCAGGAATGCTACTCCAACTCTTTTCTCTTGAGCTTTCCCTGTCTTCTTGAGGGACAGGCTTTGCCATTTGCTTGGGCAGGTAGAGGAAAGATAGAAATTAGCATTGCAGGATACAGTTGCACAGGTAGAACAGGAGCTTTTTTTTCCTCTCAATTAGGTCATATCTGTAAGTAGGAAAGGCCTTCACATTATCATGGATTCAACTCCTACACGTTGTCTATGTTTCAAAACTACTGGCAAACAACAGGAAACAAGTAGAAGTGTAATGGGCATTTTCTGTTTATCAGGGATGAACAGAACATTCTACTGAGAATGTGTTCAGAGAGACTAAAGGGTCCTCTGTCCTCAGGTGGCAATATTCTGTGGAAATTTCTCTGAGCCTGACTCTCCTGCAGTTTATGCGGAGATAAAGTTTCTTTGTATATTTTGCTGAAGATTGCTCGACCCTTCCTCTGAAAGTGTCTTTGGCTTCATAGAGCCTGGAATTCCTGGCGTTGTCACAGATACTTGCCCTGGAGAATGCCAGGGTGTCACTGAACACCATCTTCCTCTTCCCTCTTCTTCTCTTCCTCTTACCTAACCCCCCTTGGACTTTCTTACTACCAAAGTAGTTCCCCAGCTTGTACAAGTTAAACATTTCCTCTCTCAAATAGGAGGCTCTCCCATAGCTTTTTTTTTTTTTTCTCTCGAGGTTCTCAAGCAAAATTGCCGGTGCCACAATGTTATGATGGAAGGATGCTGAAATGACAGGCCTTGTAGATGCTTGTCTTAATCATCGGCTTCTTAATTTAGTTTTAGTGCCGTGTGTGTGTGTGTGTGTGTGTGTGTGTGTGTGTGTATACACACACGGGCACCTCACTCATGTGCGCGCCCCCGAGCACGTTAAGGGTGCGCGTGTGCGCGCTGAGAGCAGCCACCGACAACCTGCAGCTCCCTAATGAGTGAAGAGGCAGGGCTGCTGCAGAAAGTAACACTTCCCTGGTGTGAAGACCTCTTACTGGGAAGTTTAGTTCACTACTGTTCTCGCAAACCTAATCGTATAACCTGTAACCAAAACCCACAGAACAAGGATACAACACGCTAAAGAGTAACTTCTAATCACTAAACGTTAGCACCATTACCTGCTGTTAGGAAGAGATTACAGACATTTGGCTTTAGCTAGGGCAGACCTCGCTTGTTACAGAATCTCTGGAAATACCTGGATGACTCTGCATGGAGTCGGCTTGCTCCCAAACATCACCAGGCCAGGATCTCCCTGTGCATTGGAAGGAAGAGAGCTTTAGGTGGAGTTTAGTGCTGGTGGATTCCAAGGCCACCCCATCCAGGAAGCCAGAGCAAGGCACATGTTAGATAAATGTGGTCTACCCCCTTTAACCTTGGGTCACATGAAGGAAAGAAGGGACCCACAGATGAAAGAGGAAAACAGGCCCAAGGAGGACCCCAAATTGGGAAATGAGCTTGTTGTGCCCCACTGAAATGAAGTTATACTGTGGATGGAGCCTTTGTTATTAATCGAGAAGAAATCACTATTTTCTCAAACTTTTTTTTCCTCCATTGGAACTGCTGACTCTTTACGAGGCCTGTCTACTAGGGGTGGGGAGCTGATTGAAGCCTGCAGAAATAGAAGATTTACTGTTAGAGAGCCCAGAAAATTATATATGTTCTGAATTCCTGATTTTATTTGTTAGCATATATGCCTGTAGACTGATATGTGTGAGAGATCAAGGTTAAATTGATTATGAGAGAAAAAAATTGAATGATGGATAATTTGTTTCCGGTCTGAGACTATTGGTTGCCCTCAGTCTTCTAAAGGTAATCACAGAGACCGAGGGGTTGAAACTAAGGCTTTATATGCTGAGGGATGAGGCCTGAGGCAGGCGAGCAGGCCTTCAAATCCAATTTGCACCCGAATTGGTTGGCAGAATATACAAAGCCCCATCCAGGGACTTTCAACTTGTACAATGCTCTGTCCAGAAACTCCTCCCCCTTCATTTCAGTTAGTAGCTCTAAAAAGAAGCCTTTACAGATACAACCATGGACTGCTGAATAAGAAATTATATGTATATAATATGTATATATCCCTATGTATGTATGTACATATATGTATGTATATATGTATATATCCCTATCCTGATAAAGTGAAATTAAAATTATTAAAATATATTAAAACTCCTATCTCCAAAAATTTCAAATAGTTTTTACATTAGAGGAATAGATTTTAATATTACCATATAAAACAATTTTATTTTGTCCTACAGAATACATCCTAATTTGTGAGACTTGCATTCATGCAATCCTCAAAGTAATATAAGACATTTTTAGTTTGCATGCAAAACGTTTTCCCAGTCAGTATGAGCTCCTGGCATATAAAATCAGATTACTGCAGCCCTCATTAGCAAAGCCCAATTTTTGCTACTTGAAAGTAAACAGAAAAACTTATTTTTACATGCTAAAATCTCATACAACATTACTAAACAATGCACATTCAGTCTTGACCTAAGGAACACCTTAAGACATTAAAAATTCATCAGCCAGAGCTGGTGTTGTATTCAAGAAATGCTCCTCCAGTTTGCTGCTGAGCACAGATTTGAATAAAATGTCCAATGTTAACAAACAATACCCACGTTTGGCACTTTGTGTATTAAATTGATCAAACAGATTTTAGGAGGCACAATGCACAATTTGTACAGACCTGATTGAGTTAATATAATATCAGCAAATTTTACATCGAAATGATTCTGTTTCTTTTCTTTGTGTTTAAAACCAGCACAGATTACAAATTTTAATGATCTGAAAATGTTTGGTATACAAAATCATGCTTATTTCAGTATTAGCAAAAACACAAGAAATTTTTCAACACAAACACCCAGCTGTGTCTATTTTAAAAGCAGTTCAATGACAGCTTGCACTTATGAGCATGCAATCAGCTAATTTCGCTTTTTTTTTCTTCTGTGTTAATCAACACTTTCCTTCCTGCATATCAGAGTACAAATAGTATAGTTACTCCACATCAGTAAATGTTTACGTAACCTGTCCTTTCCCAAGAATCCGGTTACACCGAATCATTTCACGCTAGACCGACTACGAAAACGTACCGGGCAGTCCACCTCAGAGGGAGCCCTGCGTGCCATTATAAGTGGTGGTGAGAAGGGGGGCCGGTGGGGGAGCAATGAGGAGGAGTAGGTGGAGGGACGGAGAGAGGAGAGAACAGAGGGAGGAGGGAAGAGGTGGGGGAGTGAACGGGGAAGGAGGGAGAAGGAGGGGAAGGGGGGGGAAAGAGAGTTGAGGAAAAGTAGGAAGAATAGGCCTGAGAAGGGGAAGCGAATTCCAGGAGGAGCAGACAGAGGAGTAAGGCCCGTGGATGTCTCCAGCCTTTTGCAAAGCCCCTACCTCACCCAGCGCTGAGATAACCTGAGTGTAGAAATCAACATTTGTGGCCACATCACCAGTCAACGCTGATTTGTAAACGCTAGAAATTTCCACATGTAACTATAGTTTGCTGTAAAGTAAGGAGATATTTATACATAGGAAACATATACATACTGTGAAAGTATATTTGAGGTCAGTCCAATAGCCAAAGGTCCTTTAAGACATTCCTAATAGATCTCTCTCTCTCTCTCTCTCTCTCTCTCTCTCTCTCTCTCTCTCTCTCTCTCCTCTCTCTCTCTGTCCCTCTGTCAGTTGGGGGTGGGGAGAGAGAAATAATCCCCTATTATTCTGAGTATTCTTCTATTGTATTCTTTACCTTAGAATTTATCATCATTCATAGAAGCCACTTTTCCTTCCTCTGTTGTCTTTGATACCAAATCTGTCAACTCCTTTAACTGCGAGTTTATCAAAGCAAACAAATGCTTATTTTTATGATTACCTTACAGAGGAGAGGAAAGGTGCTTTTCGTGTATGCTTCTCCACCTCCTACTTCTCTTAGGCTACATCCTCCGTAAAATGCAGTGTGTTTCCTGCCCAAGTGGGATGAAACAGCCTTTGATCAGTGTGCTCCGCACTAAATTCCAATCCCTGGGAAATGCTGGGCCTTAGCCCTGCCCCTGGCCACGGGATCCTTTTAAAGCCCCCGAATCACAATCTGCCCACTCACTTCAACCTTCTACTGAACCTTCCCAGTTCCAAAACCCAAGAAGCTGAGATTGCGCGATCCAGATCCACGCTACCAAGGTTCCTACGTGCCTACTTGCAGTATGCAGAGTGGGAAAGGGCTGACTTGGGCGTGCTGACATTTTAGGATTGCAGTCCTTACAAAATAAAGCATTTGAGAAATGGGAAGAGTGGAGAGGGAGTGAATATTGGCAGGTTTAAAAAAAAATGGAAAGAAATAGACGCCCACTCTTATTTTCCCTTCAATGTCAACAAGCAAAATGAAAATATTTCCAAGGCGATCGCTAGCGACGACTCGCTTCCAGCTCTGATTCGAAGCTGAGGAGAATCCGCAGCCGCGAAGAGCAGCACCACCGCGCAGCGGAGGTCTCGGAGCCAGAGAGAAAGGAAAGGAAGAGGCACACGTAGAGAGCATGTGTTACCTGGTTTATTGCAAGATTGTTTGGTACTGTGTTCTCTCTGGGCACCTCGCATTTCGGAAGGCCATCAAAGGCGCCCAGCACTGAGCCGGCCCTGCCTGCCGCCGCAGCCCCCGGAGCCCCGGGCCCGGCTTCCCCAGCGCGCCACAGCCCGCGGAGCTCGCTGCCTCCCGGGCTGCAGGAACTGAGTAAGTAACCCCAGCTTGGCCGGGCAGTCTGTCCTGCTCCTCCTCCTCCTCCTCCTCCCAAGGGGTCCAAACCGCTCCCTACTGCCTCGCTCAAGGTGAGGGCGCCCCTCCGCACGCAAGGCCGGGGTGGGCCTCGCGTAACCCGCAAGCCGAGCTCCGACTAGGGCCGCGCCGACGACCCGGGGGCACAGTTTTGCTGCGTGCTTATTAATGCCAGCGCCAGGCCTGCAGGGCCGCCTGGAAAAAGTAGTGCCTGGCCTCAGCCTCTATTTCCTGCACTCCGCCTGCATCCTCTCCCTGCACTCCCACTCTTCCCTCCACCACCCCCTCCATCCCCACCACCACCCCGGCTTTTAAAAATAAAATTGGATACAAACTTTAATCAATAAGGACAAATATTGACGCTCGGGCGCAAATGGCCCGGTACAGTGAAAAGAACGCCGGCAGTGTGAGCTATCTATCTGCCCTGGGAGAGGGGGTTCGGTGTACCGCAGCCCGGGGCGCGGGGAGTGGCGGGGTGCGGACCGGGGCTGCGGCGCGGCTGCTGCCCGGTGTATCCCTGCGCCGCTCCGCCGGTCGGAGACCCGGGAGCGGAGGGGGTGGCTAGCGCCCGAGGGGGCGGCAGCGGGCGGGCGGGGCGAGGGTGGGTGGGCCCGGCGCCTCCGATTGGCGGACGGCGACACAGACGCTCCCGCACGCCGCCGGCTCTGATTGGCCCAGCGGTAGGAAAGGTTAAACCAAAAATTTTTTTACAGCCCTAGTGTGCGCCTGTAGCTCGGAAAATTAATTGTGGCTATAGCCTCCTCGATCGCTGTCTCCCCAGCCTCGCCGCGGCCGCTCCGGGACGCGCCCGCCCGCCGCCAGCCTGTCCCCCCCTTTGGGCTGCTGCGGTGCTGCGGTGACTGCTGCTGCTAGAGAAGGAGGAGGAGAAGGAGGAGAAGGAGGAG
>NW_004524662.1:11575118-11596639 GCF_000260255.1 Octodon degus | reverse complement strand
AGAAGGGGGCGGGCGAGGGCGGCAAGGACGGGGAGGGGGGCAAGGAGGGCGAGAAGAAGAACGGCAAGTACGAGAAGCCGCCGTTCAGCTACAACGCGCTCATCATGATGGCCATCCGGCAGAGCCCGGAGAAGCGCCTCACCCTCAACGGCATCTACGAGTTCATCATGAAGAACTTCCCCTACTACCGCGAGAACAAGCAGGGCTGGCAGAACTCCATCCGCCACAACCTGTCGCTCAACAAGTGCTTCGTGAAGGTGCCGCGCCACTACGACGACCCGGGCAAAGGCAACTACTGGATGCTGGACCCGTCGAGCGACGACGTGTTCATCGGGGGCACCACGGGCAAGCTGCGCCGCCGCTCCACCACGTCGCGCGCCAAGCTGGCCTTCAAGCGCGGGGCGCGCCTCACCTCCACCGGCCTCACCTTCATGGACCGCGCCGGCTCCCTCTACTGGCCCATGTCGCCCTTCCTGTCCCTGCACCACCCCCGCGCCAGCAGCACTTTGAGCTACAACGGCACCACGTCGGCCTACCCCAGCCACCCCATGCCCTACAGCTCCGTGTTGACTCAGAACTCGCTGGGCAACAACCACTCCTTCTCCACGGCCAACGGGCTGAGCGTGGACCGCCTGGTCAACGGCGAGATCCCCTACGCCACGCACCACCTCACGGCCGCCGCGCTGGCCGCCTCGGTGCCCTGCGGCCTGTCTGTGCCCTGCTCCGGGACCTACTCGCTCAACCCCTGCTCCGTCAACCTGCTGGCGGGCCAGACCAGTTACTTTTTCCCCCACGTCCCGCACCCGTCAATGACTTCGCAGAGCAGCACGTCCATGAGCGCCCGGGCCGCCTCCTCCTCCACGTCGCCGCAGGCCCCTTCGACCCTGCCCTGTGAGTCTTTAAGACCCTCTTTGCCAAGTTTTACGACGGGACTGTCCGGAGGACTGTCTGATTATTTCACACATCAAAATCAGGGGTCTTCTTCCAATCCATTAATACATTAACATCCCTGGGACCAGACTGTAAGTGAACGTTTTACACACATTTGCATTGTAAATGATAATTAAAAATAAGTCCAGGTATTTTTTATTAAGCCCCCCTCCCGTTTCTGTACGTTTGTTCAGTCTTTAGGGTTGTTTATTATTCTAACAAGGTGTGGAGTGTCAGCGAGGTGCAATGTGGGGAGAATACATTGTAGAATATAAGGTTTGGAAGTCAAAATTATAGTAGAATGTGTATCTAAATAGTGACTGCTTTGCCATTTCATTCAAACCTGACGAGTCTGTCTCGAAGAGCCGCCAGTTGTCCATGTGTGCAGTATTATAAGTTATCATGGATCTCTCTGGTGGACGCAGACCTTGAGAACAACCTAAATTATGGGGAGAGTTTTAAACTGTTAAACTGTAATTTGTATTTAAGAAGCATTCGTAGTAAAGGTGCCCAAGAAATTATTTTGGCCATCTATTGTTTTGTCCTTTTCTTTAGAGAACTTTTTTTCCCCTTTTTGTTTACTTTTAGACCAAAGATTGGATTCTAGAAAAATGCACTTGGTATACTAAGTATTAAAACAAACAAAAAAGGAAAGTCGTTTCAGTTGGCAACACTGCCCATTCAATTGAATCCGAAGGGGACAAAATTAATGATTGCCTTCAGTTTGTGTTGTGTATATTTTGATGTATGTGGTCACTAACAGGTCACTTTTATTTTTTCTAAATGTAGTGAAATGTTAATACCTATTGTACTTATAGGTAAACCTTGCAAATATGTAACCTGTGTCGCGCAAATGCCGCATAAATTTGAGTGATTGTTAATGTTGTCTTAAAATTTCTTGATTGTGATACTGTGGTCATATGCCCGTGTTTGTCACTTACAAAAATGTTTACTATGAACACACAGAAATAAAAAATAGGCTAAATTCATATATATCTTGATACTTTTGTGTCTTTTATTAAGTAGAGCTAATTTTTAAAAGACCATCCAATTTATAGGAATTCAAAGGCTCTTCTGGCCAAACTTAAGAATCAAGCTGCTCCTTTAATTTGAACTGCTACTCTAAGAAAGGAAATACGATTTTTTTTTCCCTTTGTGGACAAATTTTTCCAGGAGCAAGCTATTTAATAAACGTTAGCTTTAAACAAAGTATAGGCTTCTCAGCTGATACCTTTTAAGTATTTGTGGATATACAGCAAAAAAAGAGATATTTAATTTTATGTGCATTGCTGTTTATTTTAAGATCAGTTAATAGAATGCTTTTTATATACTTTGTTTCAGGTATCTTGTTTATAGCACTTGGCAAATTATAAATAAATATATGTATATGGTTAGATAGAAGTGGATGATGAACACATATGTAATATATAGAGATACATAGAGCCCTTCAGTTCAGGTACAATTTGCGCTATGAATGCTGCAAACATTTTTGTTTAAATATTTGTATTTATACTTTCTAAGTCAGCATTTATTTTTGTGGCTGTTTACCCACAATGGAAGAGTTCTAATAAAGATGTGCTGAAATTGCAATATAGATTTTGCTGAAGTGATCACCTGTTGTAATGGCTTGCAGATCAATGTTGATATTCTTATTTTAAATAACAACAATTTAAAATTGTAGATACTCAGAATAAGCAACATGCCTTTCTCTCCTTCTATTCCTCGTTTTTTACAACACAGAGGTACTTCTTTGATTCTCTTTTACATATGTCTGTATAATTTAAAGATTTGTTCCTCTTGCTTACACCGAGTCATAACTTTATTTTAACTTGAAATATGCATATGTATGTATATATATGCATATATATGAAACAAAATGAAAGTATTTTTAATTGTTTCAGGCTGACCCAAATGCTATAATTTGGAAAAAAAATAATTGGAAAACCTGAGTAAAAGGTTTAGTAACTAATTGGATCCTGGGGTGAGTCTGTAGAGGACAAGTTGTTCATTTGTTACAATTGCATAGTCTGAAATGTGTTCTGCAGTAATGCAATAAGCTGGCTACTTCTTACAATGGGCCCAATGAAAAATAATCTGTCCTTAAGATGCTATCAGGAAGCAGAGAGTTGCTCAGAGGGGGGAGCCTAGGGGAGAAGCAAGCTGACTGAAGTAGATGTGAAATGGAAATGCAGAATAGTTAAAATTGGAAAATGGGAGTAAGTGGAAAGAAACAGAGAGAAATCGGATTAAAAGAACTGGAACCAAATATATGGGGTGTGAGCACAAAATAGATTACAACAGCTAGCTTATCTTTCCTAGGCAGGCTGAACATGATTTTATTTTTATTATGAGACAACATTCATCAGAGATCTCAGTTTCTTGAAATTTAACAGTTCTTCAGAATGAAGCATAAAAAAATCACGGATTATTGTTTTGAAAACCGTATTCGCAGTTGATTAAACAAATGGGTACATGTGCTGAAGTTAGGCGAAGGAAATCCCCATTACACAGTCGTGGTCAAAATACCTGGGAGAAAGGCATATGTCTAGGTGGGAAAGGTGATGATTGATTGTTGATGTTTGCTGTGGGTTTTATTTGTGGAAGGAGAATGTTTTGCCACAGGAGAAATATAGTATTTTCACCTCCAAAAAGTTAAAAAGAAAGCTAACCTTCACCTCACTGAGGTGGAGGGATATAGATACAGATAAAAAGATTTCCTCCCTTAGTTTTTTTTCTGATTATATGTTAAATATTTATTTATTTGTGATTCAAAGTGTTTATCTGGATGTTAGAGACATAGAATTTCTAAGGCAAACTTTGTATTTTGAAGTCAAGAATAAAATTGGCCTCTTTTCATTCCTAGGAACTACGTACTGGAGCAGTTGTGCCTGGACATAAATCCAAATTACATGTATGATGGACATGAGCAGAAGTTTGCTTATTAGGCGTACTAGACGTTCAAGGGGTTGTACAAAGAGAAAACTTGCCAGGCCTTTTAAGGCCTAATATGAACGTTTCATCTACCTTGGTATAGCCTATAATTCCTCAGGATATCTTTTGAAAAAGCAAGTGACAATCTAGGCTGACATTTAATGTATTTTTGCATCAGATCAATTGTAATACTGTCTTATTTGTTGTCACCAGCCTTTGTCATTTAAAATTACCTCATGCCAGTAAAATACTTCAAACTTGGGGAAGACTATTTTCTATTAAACATAAAATTGTTTTTCTTGAGAAAAGTGGTAGGCCCTTTTGATACTTTTGGAACTGAAAATGATCACAGTCTAAAACTTGAGCTCTCCACTTATATTTATTTAAAGTTTAAAAGTAATTTACCTGAGCTTGCCTAATACAAATATTGATATGTTAAACAATAGAAAATGATGTAAATTGGAACAGTAAGGAATTATTCCAAACATATTTTCTTAATCTGTTGCAAAATTAGAAATAAAAATAACATAATGTCTAGAACTAACAATATTTAATACAAATATCTGTATGATCATAGTAGCCTTTGTGTGATTTCTATGACTTGAATCGAATTGATAGAGGCAAAACATGAGTCTTTCAATGTACTAATTTTTAAAAAATGGTAATATTTGACCCAAACAGGCATATAAATCCACTATATAGAACACTATATAAAAGTGTGTGTTTAAAATGGGTAGGCTCCACACCATTGTTGAAGAATTTGCACGACTTGAAATAATTTGCTTTTGAGAAATTAATTTTACCAATAGCTAAACGGTTGTGTTTGAGACTATAGTTCCGTTGGAGAACAGGCTAACAAAGGGCGAAGGTGAAGATCGTGAGGGGTTTTAGAGCTAGCTGAGAAGGGTTGCTCGAGTATCGCAACTGTGTCTAGAGGGCGGGGTTCCTGCACATTCCTGCGACACCAGATAACCTGCCCCCAACACCACTCCAGCTCCTGCCAGAAGGATGGGACTCTCCAACGTGTAAATCTGTGCTGCCATTCCAACAAGCAGGGTAGGTGAAACTTGAATTAGAATTCCCTTCCCTTTCTGTTTCCACTCAAGGCCAGATCCTGGAGATATGGAAAGAATAGAGGCCATCTAGATTCTCTTTCATGCCAACAAGCGTTCTCCCCAAGAGCTACCTACCTGTAAGAGTGAAAGGGGCCCAGAGAATCTTTCCATTAGTACTTCTTCCTCCACTTTTCCTGTCTTTTTCATGAAGATTTTCTTATCCTCATCCCAATCATCCTTCCCCCCCCCTTTAGTTCCTCAACCCCTCCCCCAACCACCAGCGGCCTCCTACTTTTCAGACTCCAAAGTGACTGTCGCTTTCCCGCTCTAGCGGTCAGTTCCTGGGGACCTTGTCTAGATGCCTGAGACCTAGGGGGCTCCTGGCAGAAGAATGTGCGGTATAGTGTAACGTTTTGTGTTTCTTTTCTAGCTCCCGATTTCCATGTTTTTGTTTTTCGTTTTGTTTTGTTTTGTTTTGTTTTGTTTGCTCTCCTCCCAGGACTCTCCCTGAGCTTGTTGTCCAATGGATGCCGAGAAAAGACTTAAGGACTGGGAGCGCTCTTCCACCAAGATTGGTAAGTGAAAGTGCCTCGCGAAGGGGCAAGTTGGTATGGGGTGTGGGTCCTGCTGGCTGCTTTTAAAGGAGCTCTGAACCGCGACGCCCAGATCTTGGCCTGACAGTTCCTCTTTTCTTGGAAAATGTACCTAGCGAGTGCGCTACCAGCAGACATGGGTGAAAGAATGTGTGATTCTTCCACGCTGATAGAAATCGCGCTGGATCCCTAGGTAAAGAAGATGTAGGCATGAAGGCGTGGGAGTGAAGAGAAAATAAGGCAAATTATTTTGGAGAAAGAAGTGGAAGTCTAAAATAGGTCCTGAAGTGCAAAATGATTCATTTTATGGGATTATGACTTGTGAGTCTTAATGGCTTCTGTGAGAAATAGAAGGCTTTATTAACGTTCAAATTCGGAATTGTTTGCTTTCCTATTTGTGATAAAGCTCTGTACTCCTGAGTCAAGAACTTCGCTCTCAGAAAAATTGTTCTTTTATTTTTGCTTTTCTAAAACGCTTTTTCTGCTATTTTCACGCTAACATTGCCAGTCTCCCTCGGAGCTGGCCCTGTCCTCCGTGTTTGGCCTGGCTCCTGCACGGATCCCAGCGAGATTTAACACGGCGCCTTAAGTGGAGAGCGGTGCAGGACGAGCTGGGGAGAATTCTGTCTTCGAAAGACCAGGGAAATGAGCACCGTTCTGGGCTTGACTTTATTCCTGCTGGGAATATCTCAGTTCTAGCTTTGGAAATATCAGGCAAATAATTGATTATTAATGCACACTTAGGAGACAGCGGTGTATGCTCCAGAGCCTGTCTGTCCCAGGGAGGCCGCGAGCGCGTTCCCGGGCGCAGGTTGGCTTCACCAAAGCGGCTTGGGGTCCTTGCTGGGGCGTCCAATTGGCCTTCCTGCGCTTCAGGGACTCGGGGGTGAAGTTGGAGAGTGGGTGCCACGGCGGGGCTGGGGGACTTGCAGCACGGAGCCGGTAGTGTTGATTTCTTAGGTTTTTTGTAAAGGAGAGAACTTAGACTGCCCGCGCGGTGGCTGCGGAGTACCGGCGTTTTCCGTCCGCGTCCGCGATTCCCGCAGTCCGAAGCCCGGCGCTGCGCACGGAGCAGCAACGTGAGGGCGCTCTTGCCCAGGACAAATGGAGCTAGGAGTTTTAGCTCACAGAGTCAACTGTACGGAAATTGACTCTACAGTCTAGACTAGATGGAGCAAGCCCTTACCTTTTTCCTTTCTTTTTAGTCTTCAGTGCTTCCCCGCCCCTTTTTTCCCCTCTGAAAACTGTTTCTTTTTGTTTACCTGGTGCAGTTTCAGATCCCAACACTCATCTGCCAGCAGATAAAACTGTTTTCTTTACAACACACATCATTTCTGTGTTCCACTGCCTATTGCTTTCTACCCCATTTTGCTTTCCTGCCTAAGCCTGTGGTCTAAGACCTGAATTCTGGGGAAGAGAGCCTGGGGTAGGAACCCCTAGTGCTCACAGGAGCCTGGGTTTGGGGAGACAAAGGCAGGGGTTCCATTGGGAATGTTATCTTACCACGTAGAAATTCTCCGGTTGTTACTCCATCCTTGGAGACTGGAAAGAAAGAGGAAGCGTAGTAGACTTGGGATGGTTCTGACTCCACGCATTCCCTTTCTCCGCCAGTCAGAAACGAAAATTCCTCCTCACCCCGACCGTCCGTTAGAGCAACTCACAGTCGGAAAAAATCCTGACATTGTGATGAGATAAGATACTTCAAATCATAACAAGTAGCAATCATAGTTACGTGCCTCGAGGTCTTTCTTGGCTGTAGTGTAATACACGGGATCCTTTCCTGTCTTCTGGCTTTGTGGGAAAGCAGAATAGGAGAAAAACCTGAGTTGTACGCTGCAAGTTTGGAGATTTTGGATCAGCATGAAAAGTTTCCTTTCTAGTTACTATAAACGTTAGGATGTTCATTTTCGGGATTAGTTGAATTTCCAGTCTCACTAGCACTTTCTGAATTAGAGTCTGTGGTCTTCAGTTTGAGTCCCTCTCTTCCCCTCTTCCTACTGCGTCATCTTCTGAATCTGCGTGTTGAAGAAGGAAACAGTTCATAGGTGGTTTTGATTCTTTTGATGGAACAGGAAAACTAAAAACTGTAATGGGGTTAGGGAGAGTTGTCTCTTCTTTCATTTTCTCATTGCTCTGAAATTTAATGACCTGAACATTGTTGTTTGAAGTTAAATTATCTGTTAAATTAGCCCTAAACAATAACTGATGATATTTTACTTTTGGGCTTGGTTGCCTCTGAATTATTGGCCCTGGAAGAGAAAGAAAGGAGTTCAGGAGAATGTTTGGTCACACAATAGTATAAAGATAACAAAATCAATATTTATATACAGTGATACTGCAGAGAAAAAAAGTCACTCTTGATGTAGCTAAATTTTCATAGATAAGACATTCTCTTAGGGGCTTCTGTTTGAGAAACCCAGACCTAAGGGGTGTAAAACTAAGCATCTCAGTTGATCAAGAAAGAGTTATGAGCAGTATTTTCCTTATTCTCCAGAACTCATAAGCTCAACACATATAGTGCTTGCTGATCTGAATTCTACCCTCCTGGGATAGACTTTAGAAGAAAATTTAACTTTCAGTAAAATTCTCAACATCGCTTTATATGTAAATTTATAATCAATTGCATATTTGTTTCTTTGAGTCAGATGCTGTTTTGCAGTCCTTATATGCACTTGATCTTAGCCAAAAGGCCGAGAAGCGATGCAGTCCTTATATGAAACACTTTTAGAATAATGCAGATTTGCGCTCCCTTGTTTCATACTGTTACACACTGAGCCATAGGACCTTCACAGAGCCTTCATGGTAGACTGAGGAAATGACATCTTTCTCATTCACTTAAAAGGGCCCAAGAACCCTAAAACCCAAAGGTACTACAGTAGTTGAGGGAAAATTCTTTTAAAATAATGAACACTATTGTATTTTACCTATTTAAGTGTGCTGAATGAATAATTAGAGGGTGGCATGAAGGTTGAAAAATTCAGAGCAAGAATAAGGTGGTAATTTTATTATTTGATACTTTAAAATTTCTATAATTAATGAAGTAGTTTTAAAGGTTGGCAAAGCTTTCCTAGAAAAAATAAGTACTCCTCCCATTCCATAAAAAAAATACTCTAGGAAAAAAAATAGAATCAAATCAGATTGGCAGCAGGCATTGTTTGTTTATTTGTCTATTTTTTCTAGTAGTGGTAGCATTAGTGGAGTTGAAAAATATACTTTTAATTATACATTGCAAGCGCTGATTGCAGGTTGGAAGACGAAAATCGATCATTCCTACATCAATAATGTTGTCTATTACTACATTGATTTGTGTTTATTTATGCAAAAGCTTTCAGTTATTTACTTACATATTTCAGCATCTGCCTCTTGATTATTACCGCAGGTTGCTTTTAATGAAGGAGCTTATATAGGAAGCGAGACACACTTGACAGATCCATTTTAAGTAAACCTGATCGTGAATTATAGCAACCTTACAAGTTTAGGAAATTACTTCTTCATACTTGCTTTTTAGCAATTAGGAAACTGTTTCTGATTAAAATCTCTTGCAGCTTGAAAACTCCCATTCTTTTCTTCCTATATTGTATTTATATGTCTCGGCAAAATAGCAAGCCATGATTTTAGGATATCAAATGTAATAGAATGAAACTGATGAATGAAACTTGTCTTTCTCAGCTGGGCTAGCTAGGTAACCCCCATAACAATAAGCTGACCATTGGATTTGCTAATGCTGCTGATGAGAAATCAAGGAGCAATTGTTTATATATAGATAGGAGATACTTGTTTTAAAACACTTGTTAACTCTAAACTATGTCATGGTACTTATGCTAAACAAGACATTCTGGAGTGTTTGAGCATTATTAAGTGTGTGAATACACTCATACATTAGGATTTAGGGCAATTATACCTTATGAAGACAGGTATCAGTCTTCAGCTAATGTCTCATGAATCTTCTGTGCCAGGACTCATTGGAACAAACAGGAAAACTAAAAGCTTATAGGGCCTTCTGTGTGACAGCCAGGCAGTGGTGAAAGAGTAACACTCAGGCTGCTACTTCTCTCATTGTCATTTTAAACTATGGAAAGGTTACTTGAAAATTAAGAAGCAAACAAGCAATAATATACATATCTAGAGCTGTTTAATCCTCACTCTATAGGGCTTTTCTTGAATTTTTCCATGTTAGTGCTTGGGAACACAGGTATCAAACACTGTGCGTTTCAGGGTCTTGCCCATTGTTTTCTGGTGCCCCATCCCCCCTTCTGTTGTGGCAAGAAATATAAAACGAGAAAACTTAACTAAATTTTTTATGTGAGGGGAAGAATCTTGGGAGATGGAAAAGGAATTAATTTCCTCACCCTGTCTCTGAAGCTAGTTAGTCCCTGTGGACGTCCTGGCTGAGAGAGGTGAAGCTACCGGGCCAAGGCTGCTGGCAGAAAGAAGGTGGGAGATTCCCTGAGTCCTGAAACCAACATTTTCCAAGGAGGTAGAAAGGAGAAGCAGAGGAGGAGTCTCGAGTTTCTTTATTTGTTTTATTTTTCTGTCCCGTGCCAAATCTTTGAGGTTAGCTTAGCGAGATTGTCCCTGTAGGACCAGGCACTTTTGGCATTCTGTAGCGACTGAGATTCCAGAGAGCAGGCTGGACAGGACTTCTGGCAAGGGCTCACACACCCACCGTGCCCTCCGCCTTTTTACGCACGCACCAGCTCGTCCTCACGTGCACCGGGGTAGTGGACAGTGTTGACTTGAATTGCTCGCCCTCGCTCCAAGGCTTTCCTGTGAATGAACCCGAAAACACTCGACAGGTCGTGAATAATCGTTTTAATGAGTGTGCAAAGCGTGCGACGGGGCGCACCGAGCTGTCGGGTTAAACAAACAACTTGTACCCAGACCAAATCCGATTGTTAAAGTGCAAAGTGATGTCAGTACCATTTCCATTGCCTTTCCAAAATCCACAGATCTGACACGCGGGAGTCCAATTTTCCCCATTAAAGAAAAATAACAATATTTTTCAACCGTGTGTGTGATCTTCTTTAATATTAATATGAGCCAAACAAAACCTCATTTGGAAATCAGGAAATTAGTCCTGTCTCTAAAAAAGAAAAAGAAATGAAAGAAAATAAATGAGGAAGGAATAATAAAATATAAAGGTCCAAAGAGCAATTTCTTTTTGATAACTCACACATCATTGACAATCAATATTGTAAGAGAAATTATCATTACCTGTGTGTTTGTAGCTTACCAGAGGCAGGCATCTAGTTACCTAGAGTTCAGCAACTGGATTAGTAAATTAGTGTTGCACTAGATTTAAATGTGTAGATCTGTAATACATTTTCAATTGGAAAATTAATTCAAGTATTTAATGTTTACATGTTACCCTGTGAGAGAATGAAGGAATAAAAGTCTCACATTTATGCTTTCGGGGCAAACAGTTTGAGGGAAAGTAATGAGAAAGGAACCCTGAAGGGCCACCATCTAAAATGATAACACAAAAATTATAAGGGAGCTCTTCCAGAATCACCCCCCATTTCTCTCTTGTAGGATTGCACTAGAAAAAATTTCCCTTGAAACAAAAATATCTGGTTGAAATCAGTTGCATGTGCTTCCACCTTTGTTCGTTCATTTATCTTCTTTATATTTATAAACATTAAATATGGACAAGAAAGTCAATCTTCAAAGGCTTAAACAAATCATTGACACATACCCTATTAAAAAAAAAAGATAGTGGAGCAAAGAAGTGTATGAAACATTTTCCCTGCTAGCACCTTATTACAGCCCCATATCAAACAAAATAGCAAAGATGTTTGGAAATCAATGTATCAATGCTACATACCCAGCTTCTTCAACTCAATAACACCATAAACAGACTAATTCTGATATACTTATTAGAATAAATTCATATTTCTTCTTTGTCAAAGTCAGAAAACATATAACACTTTACACATTGCCAGGATATTTGCCCTCTTAAAATTGTAATCAGTTTGGAGAAATAAAATGTTAGGGCTATAGTACAATTGACTATACAAACTCAGCATTTGTCCACCTAGTTCTTATTGGACATATCATCACCTGTATATCCTACATGTCTTGCTAACCATCTATTTTACTGAACCAATCACAATTAAGCAAATTAATTGACATAAAGCATAGATCTGAGATGTTTGACAGAGTAAATAATTTCTTATAGAGCTCATTGCAGTGTTGTTATTATGTCTGTGTCACTGTATCTCAATTGGACAAAATAGAAGATACTGAAACTCTGTCTCCATCATCAAAATTTGGAAAAGTCCATTAGGGGTTCAGGACAATGTTTTTTTGTTGATCTTGAGGGTACCTAGTAGATGTTTGTATGAGAATATCAATGGAGAATAATCTTCATTTTCTAGAATATTTGACAAAACGATGACTATTAAATACCAGAAACATGCATTCTGTAAGTACTTAAAATATTCCAGGCACAAAGTAGTCTGTAATTATTACCTAAACTGGTTTTCTCTCTGTGGGCTGAGTTGAAGAATTTGAGGAGTCACTGAAAGAGCTGCATCCGTTTCTGTTGTAGATACACAAACAGCAAAGCTAGAGGGTGCGTCTGTTTTTGTGTGTGTATATATGTAGTTAAAGAACTACACTATCAAAACATTAATTATATTTGAAAGAGAGCAGAGAGCTTGTTGTGGAGAGAATTGCATTATTGAATTTATATTCCATGAAATCTGTCTGAGAGGGATGAAATTGTATACCTGTCTTATTTGATGCCACCTTTTCAGAGAGGGGCCTAACAGGAGTACAGAGATGAAGGAGGCAGATGTAGAGGGGAGTGATCTAGATGGTAGTCTAGTCATGGGCACAGGGAATCCATGGGAAAAGGCAAATAACAATAACGTGATAAGCTTGCACAAGATCTTTGTTCACTGTCAACAAAAACAAATGGATTTTTCCCATTTACCCAGCAAATCACAGCGTGTTCTTAGTTGTATTTGCAGGAGGAGGAGTGGTTGAGAGACTAAAAAAAAAAAAAAAATTCAGTTATGATATTTTGATCCAAAATCCTGTTTAGTTTATAACTGCCAAATTTTATATCCAAAATTTAGATTTTCTTCCTCCCAAATCTTCCATCGGTATGAATCATCCCTGATCATTTATAGTTTTGGGCTTAATTACTAGTTTTCAGCCTTAAATTACCAATAAACTAATTAATCTGACTAATCTTTCTAAACTTCTGTTGAATAGTATAATAACTACAACAACAACAAAAATAAAAAGCTGCATCAATAATAATGAAACTAAAATAATAATAATAATGATAATGCAAGTAATAAGAGTGTGAACAGTCTTAAAAATGTTTCTTTGGCCAACAGGATGAAGATGAAGTTCATTTCAGTCTAAAATCTGTTTCATGGAGGCAAGTGATGTCTTATTTCCTGACTAAATGGATGATCCCTTCCAGCCCAACTCAAGTTTCTAAAGACTCCATTGGTCTAATATGGTAGGTCTTTTTATTGGAATTGAGTACTTTTTTCCCACTGCCTTTGCTATGGACATGTCCCCTAAAGATGTTGTTCTCAAATAAATGAACCTAGAGGGAAACCGGCACAAAATCAACATGTGAAAGTACTGTGCTGGTAGAGGGATGGGTACCTCCTGGCTGGAGCTCTCTGGTGAGTGGGTCAGTTATCTTAACTAGGAAACATGTTTACAAGGCTAAACACAATGTGAAGGGCAGAGTTACTGAGGTTCCCGGGACTCCAAAATGGGTCCCTAATATTGAGAAACCTAGACCACAGGACAAGACCCAAAAATTAGGAATTAGGACCCCCAGGATAACTCTTTGGATTCTTTTAGGGACACAGGAAGAGAAACCAGACAATGACTTAAAGAGAGTAGAGGGATGAAAATGTCAGTTACTGGCAGTGGTCTAGCATGCGAGGCAAAGTTCATTTCTTTAAGAAAGTAAGAAATGCTTTGGGGAATTGTAAGCCTGCCAAGGATTATTGTTCCTAGTGAAAAAACAACTACCAGTTCTGGGACTGGGCTAGAAAGGAAAAATCAGTAAGTCTACCTGCAAAAACTCAACTGTCTTCTCAGACCAACGTTCTTTCCATCTTCTGTAACCCTCCCCCCAGTATTTATCTTCCCCACAAAAGAAATAAAATGAAATTTTTAAAAGACACAGGAGGAAATTAGACTCAACATTTATCAGACAGATAAGAATTGCTGTAGGTTGTTTGAGAATTTCCATCATTCATGAGACCGAAAGGAAAGCTGGTTAAGAAAGAAAGTACAGCTTTGGGACACCAGATCAGAAACTTGGTAGCCCAGTTGCTTGGGCCAAATGGAAAAGGATTTTAGCAAGAGAAGAACAGTTTTGGATTAGGAGAGCTTAACCATTGAACGTAATTGCTTTTTTCTCTTTTCCTGTAAATCAGTAAAGTGCTGAAAATTTATGAGAAGGCACAATCTGCACATCTTAAATATTGGGAAAATAAAAGCATATATGGATGGTCAGTTTGTCCCTTAGAACACTTTTTAAAAAGTTATTGCCTCCAAACTCATGAGTACACACAACCCATGTCATAAAATCCAACCTGTCTGCCTTACTGCCACTGTTGCCCTTTTCTTGTCAGGGTAGGGTGCTAAACAGTCCTTTTTATTTTTTTCTAGTCATTTTTTAAAAACTTAAAAATTTGAGTTCATTACAATGTTATTTTACTAAGAATTAACAGTTTCTAAAGACAACTGCCCTGAAGTGATGTTCAGTTTTATCTTAGATTTCTCAGTCCGAAAACCTCAAGACTTTTTCTTTGGGGGCAGGGTTAAGAATGCTTACTAAATTCACTCCAGCTCCTCCAAAGTATAGCTCAGAAATTAAACTGGAGCTTTCCAGATACAATTTAATTTAATTTGAATAGAGCTTTGTGAGACTATTTATATTTGCTGATTGTTTGAATTGTTCTGGTGATTAAGAAATAAGCTATCACTTTTAATAAGAAAATTAAGAGTTTCCCATTCCCAATAAAAGTGACCTTCCACCTCTTACATGCATTCTTGAGTATGACCTATGAGAATTTATTCTATAACAGTTCAATTTTAATTGTACATGAGTGAAAAGTTCTGAATCAATAGAGGGACAACTAAAAGAAACTAAGTTTTATGTATTAGTAATTGGGATAGTTGGTGGGCAGTAAAATAACAAGAAAAATGGTTATTTCACAAAGTCATGACAGCCATGCAGACACTTATCTGTAAGCAGTCTTTTACCCATTTAACAAAATTAATAGGTTTCTTCAGACCAGTATCTTCATAAATCTTTAGCCAAAGTAAACAAGATATATAAATACTTATACACAATGCCCCCTATGATTCAAATATTATGCTTATTTTTAGAGGACAAAAGCTAGAAAATACAGTATTAACATTTTATCTTTTTAATCATAAAAAATTAACTATAGCTTGCAAATATGAGAGGAAAGCCAAAATCACTATATTCTGTTTAGATTGCATTATGAAGCAAATCTAGATTTTCTTTCTGGATTACATGTGGGAAAGAAAGCAATTCAGGGTTGAGTGGAATTAAGATCTATACACATTTTCACTAAGCTAAGGTGAAGGAATTTCAAACTTGAAACATTCTCATTCTACTATAAAAACAGGTGAAGGTAAGACCAAGTGAAGATATGACACTTGGAATGTTTTCAAATGATAGTCACTAACACTTTTTTTAGCAAAGAATTTTTCATGGCAGATAGAACAAGTTCCAATATACAAGTGGCAAAGCAGCATGTTAGTAACAGCCTGGGGGTTGGGTAATGGATTCGCACTGTGAATATTTGTAAAGAATAATATTCTTTTGAATAGATTTGTGTGATTATCATGCTTCTTAAAAAAATAAAGGAGGGTTGGAGGTGGATATATCCAAGTATTTTTGCTATTGTTAATGGTCAAAGGATATCAAGTGGGTAGAATTTGTAAAGGTTTCTATGGTCTGAGAAGTTCCACAAGAGTCTCTTGGTTCTATCAGGTTTGTTGTCCTTTATATACACATTCCCACAATATACTTTTCACTGGGCTCTCATTTTTAGCTTTAGCTTTATGGAGAGCATCCAGTTTGTATTAAAGGATGGTTCGATGTAGCGGTCCAGTTTTAAAAGAGAAGAGTAATTGACAGGAACAATAGTTACCCTCTTACCAATTAGATTCTCATTGGCAGACAGAGATGAGGGAAAGAAGGGACGCTCCAAAGAAGGATAGTGGAAGGAAATAATATCACTTTAGGTGAGTTAGGGGAAGAGGGTAAGTAAAATACTGTTGAGAGATTGGGATTAATCGAGCAGTTTAAATACAAATCTGCCGGAAATCATGCTCTGTGGGAATGAAAATGAAGAAATTTATGCATATTCTAATTTTCCCTCTTTGGCTGCTATTTTGGAGGAAGAGACTTCTTTTGCTGATGGTAGGGTTTTTTGTTCTGCACAGGAAATGTGTAAATGAACACAATTTTTTTTTCCTTTTCCATTTTTCCCCTCCAATCCCTCCTCCCCCTAGGAAGAATCTTAAATTGTGCAGTTACTTAGTTCTGCAGCCTGTGCTCCTGGGGCTTCTTCCCACTGTAGAATGGTAGGGGGCCAGGCCTGAAGGACGGGGGCGATTAGGGCTCCTCTGGGTCATCAGCCCTGTTCTAGAATAGTGTAGTTTCCTTTCCATCGGCGGATACCCAAAGCAACAGAAGATGAGAAGGAGTCCTAATTCTTACACGGTGGAAAAAAAAATCATCTGAAAAGTCATTTCCTCTTACAACGGAATTCTCAGTTCTCCTGAGCTGAAGACAGCTTAAAAGCGATCTTATAAACCATGAGTGAAGATCCACTGACCCTTAGCGTAAAGTCAAAACACTTCCCCTCCCAGGCCTTTGGGAAAGGATAGAGACGTGTAAGGATGGTGATTTGGTTCTCTTAAGACCAGCATGGAGCTCCGGTTCTGAGACACCTAATGCTGGGCTCGCTCAGTGTTTTATGAAATACCTAAGCGCCTCCTGACACTGCAAAGGCGCCTCTCGAAGAGAGGAAGGGAGACAGTGCGAGAGAGACGGAAAGAGGAAAAGAGGCGCTCCTTGGCTGAGGCGGGCGCGTACGCAGGGCTGGGTAGAGACTCAGGGTTAGACCCGCACGGCGAGGGAAGACAGACGGACTGCGAGTTTTCTAGATCCCGGATTAGAAACAAACAAACAAGCAAGTAAACAAACAAACAAACAATTTGGAGGCAACTTGAGTATTGACAATGTAATTGGCAAAGAGCAGCGTGGCCCGGCGCCCGGGATGGGCTTCCGCAGGGAGCCGAGCTCGCTCTTCGGGTCCGTGCTCTGGGCCGGAGACGCAGGAGCACAGCGCCCGGGTTCCCAGCCCGCGCACCAGGACAGGGGAGGTGAGAAAGGGACGAGGCCGCCGACCAAGGCCCCGGGGTCCGCACCGCGCCGCCTCCGCTAGCTCCTTCTCTTCCTCGCCGCAGCCGCGCGAGGTCCAGGGCGCCCTGCACTCGCTGTAGCGCGCTCCAACCCGCCCTGCAAACCTCACGACAGAGTGGCACTTCTTCGGAAGAGCTGGAAAAGCCCTATTTTTTTAAATTTTTTAAAAAAAATCAGTACACGTTTGCAATACGTAATGATTATATCCACCGTGCGGAGTCGGTACATATAATTCTTTTTCCTTCCCTTTCTCCTTCCCTCCCTCCATCTCTGGATTCTTCTCCCATTTGCAAAAGATCTAGCTCCCTAGATGGGGCTTTAGTTTACTCTTAAGATTACTTCTACTTTGGGCTTCTCTCCTTTGGCACAAAAGGCTGCTGCTGTGGGGTGCAGCCTCGTGGTGGGGGACACCCCGTGAGGCCTCTGCGGCCTCAGTTACAGGACACACCCAGCTTGCGGACAGCCTCCCTCAGCAGCGCGCCAGATGCTCCGGCCCTCCTCCTCCACTGGCCCCCGCGCACCCGGTCGGGCGATGCTTACACCCAGGCACGTGGACGAGGGAGGGTGTGGGAGCCTGCTGCGTCTTCTGGGTGACCCGTGGGTCTGCAGTCCTTCTCCTCACTTCTCTCTGATCTTTAAGTCTCTGCTACCCTAAATTTGAGGCAGGAGGGGACCAAAGTGCAGTGCAAAGCCTCCGGGAGCACAGGTGTTGGTTTGCTTGTTTGTTTGTTTCTGGTCATTTTAGAAGTTGCCCTTTTCTGCACAAATTCTTTCCAGACTCTGAGGCATGGGCTGTTCTCCCCCAGGGTCCAAGCCCCTGTCTGTCCTTCGCAAGCAGCCGTAAATATTGAAAGGAATACCTTACAAAGGGCGTCTCCTGGTCACGTGGCGTTTAGGGTTAGCTGGTATCCTCAAATCAGCTGACTTTGCTGGCGATTTATTGAATTCAATTCAGAGGTTGATAAATGCTTTTTCTACAGGCACTTCGGTGTTATTTATTTGGAGACTTCTCAAGTGGGTCAGAAAGGTACCTAATAATTGTTAAAAATACGTTCTTGAGCTTTCTGATATATATAGTTTAAAATGAGGTGGATTTTAGGATCTGAAAGTTAACTTTTCTTTTCCTTTACATTTTGCTTTCTTCTAAAAGGCTTTTACTTTCTTTCGTAAAAAGTCAAGGCATCAAGAAACGAAGTTAAGCTCCTGTAGCCACTTCGAAGCAGAAACTAAAAAATTTCTCCTTGGCTCTTCTGCACCTATTCTACAATTTAACACTTGCCCCCCCCCCCGACTTATTTCTATGTTGCCTGCTGCATCACTCAGCACTTTTTACTCCTCACAATAATTTCAAGTTTTATGGGTCATATGGACTTTTTGTAACCACGGGAGAAATTTTAGGGTAGTGAAATTTTAAGGCAGATTTCTGTCCTTCAGTACACATTAAATTCATATTCTACTGAGCCCCACAGGGTTAGTACATGTATGATTCTGTGCAGCACGTTCTACCCTAGTTTCATTGATTCATGTAAAATAGTGAAATTATATAGCCAATGAGCTAATAACCATGAAAGTAATTTGAAAGGTTATAATTCCTAATCAAATGTAAAAGCATATTTATTAGCATCATTATTAAAAGGTGCCAGAGGGATACAAGTAAAACCTGTTCCTCTCCTCTGGGAACTTACAATCTAGTTTGGCATAAATAATGAAATGTAAATTGATAGAAGCAGCGCCTAAGCAATGCTCAGTGTCTGGCATGTTGGAGACGCTCAGTAAATGATTGCCTCATGTTAATTTGCAGTCATGTCTCCTCTTCACAAAAGTATAATGCTGGTAAGTAGAGGAAGGCTTAATTAGGAAAACTTTCATGGAGGAAATGAATTTGTCCTTTATATGTCACATATGAAGACCAGGATGTGCAGGTTGTTTCCTTGTGATGGGTAAGGGTGTTGTAAGTGGTGGGTAGAAAGATACTGGAAGAGTAAGAGCTTAGTGACAAATTTTAGGAAACCTTACAGACCATGCATAGGCTTCTGTGTTTGTTAGAAATGGTGACAGAGACGTATGGTCATCCTATGAGCACAGGATGGTATGATTAAAACTGGAATTAGTTTTTTGAAAATGATCCTGGTAGCTACTGAATGAAGATAGGGCAAATTGAGGGAGAAAGAATAGGAGAAAAGATTTAGGTGCAGTTCTGAAAGCAGTGTTGTTAGAGAAGGGCAATAGTTAAAGCCGTCATTAGGCCCCTTAACCCAATTTGTACACAGTGCAAATTACATTGAAATGATGAAATCTGGAATGAGTCTTGGAAGAAAAAGAGCCACAGTAGCCCTGGGATAGGCATCACCCCTCCTTGTTCATTATTGGTAGTGACAGGGGATGCTAGATGTTGGCAGGTGGTGACTAACCCTTAAGAAGTCTCCATCACCAGCCTAGGATATATTTTGCATTTAGTCTCTCTACCCATATTTATTTACAGTGATTTTCAACTGGGGACAATTTTGTTCTCCTTTTCCATCTTCTTTGGAAAATATATGCCGCCATTTCTAGCTGCCGTGATTGTTGGACTACTACTGGCATGCAATAGGTAGAAGTCAGGGGTGTCACTGAGCACCTAATCATTCACAGGATAGCTTACCCCAATCCTAATTACCCAGTTCAAAATGTTGATAGTGTTGAGGTTGAAATTCCCTTAGTTGGGGCCGGAGAGATGGCTCAGTGGAATAAGCACTTCCAACAAGCGCAAGGGCCTGAGTTCAATCACTGGTTCCACCAAAAAAAAAAAAAAAAAAAAAAGAAAGAAAGAAAAAAAGAAATTCCCTTAGTTATGGGATTGAAGCACCACCTCTAAGTCTAGAGAGTTGCTCTGTGAATCCCAGGACCTAATTTCTATTACAGTGACAATTTAAATTGAAAAACCATTTTACTTAGTGATTCAAACATGACTGAAAATTGTTAGACTGAGGCCTTGGAAACAGGATACATCAGGAGAATCCCCACTCGGATTTTTTGTTTTACTTTTTAAAGTAGAGTTAGAAATCATCCTTAAGGATTTGCCATCTACATGTTATTTATTAAGTTAATAAAATGTGCCTTTGGAGTTGCTTAGCAACTTATGAAAAGCTTTCTAAAAGTTCATTTGTTTGTTTAAAACCAGAGTAGGTTGCATATTATTAGCTACATTACATAAATCAACAAAGAAATATACACTGAAAATGGAATAAGATGTTTCAACACATTTTCTGCTCCTGTGTCTAGCAATTAAAACATTCTAATTGTCTGGTAGAATTGAATCAAGTATTCGACAAACATTATTTATGTATAAAACTTCAACATAATATTGAGCTTGTAAGAGAACCAAAGGGGGGAAAAATCAAGCAGGTTTGTCATAAAGTATATGTTTACCTTAACCTTTCTTCTTCAAAAACCTTATCTACTAAGTACTTTTATCAGACACTAATTATACTCTTTCTGAAAAGAATTTCTCCAACACCCTTCAGTGCCTGCACCTTTTAATCATATCTCATTACATCTACCTAATCCATATCTTTTTCACATTGTCAAGGCTCATTAACAGTTTTAAAAGCCAATCTTGGACATTATCATGCCTTGTAATCGAGATGAAAATATGCCAATAACATTTTATTTCTAAAATGTAATGGATCCTTTAAATTTTGTTCTAAATCCATTTTTTCTTTAAATATTAATGATAAGTTAACTTCCAAACATACATTAAGCAAGAAGGACTGGTGAGATATTTCTGAAATTGCTGAAGCACCTTCTCCAAGAAGTTATTTTTATAAGCTGCTTTAACAGTGGATCATCAGTCACTTTGAAGGGAAGTGATCCTTGATTAAGAGTTGGCTAATGCCTTGTTTCCGCAGATGCGTGGCAGTCATACAGGTGCTACCTAGGAAGAAGGACAGATCAGTTTTAGTACCTAAGCATGTTCTTCACATGGAAAAATGTAAAAGCTTGAATGAGTACACATCTTTGGGCATTACTTTAGTTGTGGTAGCCAAAAGAATCTAAACGACTCTCTTAAGTAATAAGCTGTTACTATATTTTCCACAGCTTTAGAGAAAAGATGATAAGTTTGACTGGCACTTTATTTGTTTTGTTGTCTTTAGGCAGTAAAATTCTTATCAAATATTCAGTAATGCAACTAAAATAGAACCTCAGAGTAACAGCTTCTTAGGTCTTGAAAGTTAAATCTCATCTCTCAAAATGCACAGGATGAACAAAGCATTGTCTGAAATGGAAGATTCCCTTGTGATTGTAACTAAGTATATGATTCTTTACCATAATCAAGTTTTAAAGAGTGAATCCTAGGAGAAGTTTAATGTTGTATTTATTATTAGGCGTACACTATTGTTATACTTTTTTTAAAAGCACTAACCAAGAGTCACTGTCCAAAAGTGCAGCTTTAGGATCAGCAAGTACAGTAGTGGTGGAGACATAACAAAGTTTTCATTTCTCTTTCATTTTTATCCATACACTAGTTCTGCCAGATAGCAATTGTCTCTTATTATGGGTGTTTTTATTAAATTTGTCTACAGT
>NW_004524662.1:11570856-11574790 GCF_000260255.1 Octodon degus | reverse complement strand
TTTTTTTTTAATAATCTGGCAATGTAACTGTGGAAAACATAAACCCATGGAAAAACTTTGTATGTATTTATTTTTTTCCATGATTTTATTGAGAAACAGATAGCAATGCAGTATGTATCTTTTCTTTTAAGTTTTATATTTATTTTGTTTTCTCTCCATTAATATTCAATTTATGATTGCTGATTATTAGAAATTGTTTTAAGCAATGTTAAGTATACCTATATGTTAATTGATGTGTTTGCGTTGCTGTATTTTATCTTTTATAATTTCACAATTGCTAGGAATTGCACAGAGTAAGACAGTTGAACATATTTCACCATGCTTTTCTACAAATCACTCTTTCAGCATTTTTTTTTATTTCGATTTTTCTGAGTTCTTTAAGCATCACATTTGGCAAGGGGTAACTTTACATATGCTCAAGTGTGTTCAATAAATAGTCCATGTGTGTTCTTTTTGTGGTACTGGTAATTGAACACAGGAAACACTAAGCTACGTACATCCTTAGCCCTTTTTATTTTCTTTTGAAACAGAATCTTTCCCAATTGCTCAGGCTGGCCTCCAACTTCTGATCCTCTTACCTCCTCTCCAGAATAGCTGGAATTACAGTTAGGTGTGGCCCAACACAATTGGCTCCTCTGATTCATGTGTGGTAGGTTTAATTTTTGCTTTTCTGTTTTCTTTTGCTTCCATAGTTTGAGTATTCATGTCTTACCAACATTTTACAAAGACTGAATGTGTAAGCTGAATTTCCATCATTTCTTATCAATTAATCCCATAAGTAATACCCCAAATTTGGTAAACTTACAAACATTGTAAAATGCCACAATTTTAAATATTATAAATGCACTATTAATTCATTTTTAAATTGATTTTGCTTTTCAGACCTTATTTTTATTTTTATGTGTCTCTTCTCTCTCTTGTTAAGAAAAGCTACCTTTCTCTCCTGATCATGTGTTTTCTTCCTCTCTGTGTGTTATTTTCAGAGGCGTGCTCGCTGATAATACAGCGAAGGCTGGCATGAGCACTGAATTTGCACCAAAAGATATCTACGCATTGGTGTGCTGAAGAGCAGAAGTTACCAAGAAAGATGGAATCTGGGAGGAGCAATACTCTCCCAGTGTCCATGATGTGTCTCCAGAAAAAAAAAAAAAAAAACCTTTTATTTCTTCAGTCTTTAAAAAAATTCTTCCCCCTTCTGTATTCTCCAGACTCTAAACTACACCATGAATTCTTAAATTCATTTAGATCATTTCCATGTCTGAATTTCTGATCATCTTTCCACATTCTGGCTCCACAGATAAAGAAGAAATAATAATAAAGGAATAGTATTTTTATTTTTGCCTCAACAAATCATTTTAGTTTTGAAACACCTTGGTGGACTGATTAGGTTTAATGTTACATCTCCTTCCCCCATGTCTTTGTGAAGCGCTCCTCTTGGCATCAGCTTTGTTGGAAAGAGGAGTACTGGGACCATGGCCCTGGAATCTGCTCAAGTCTACGACTCATTGGGAGCATAGATCTAGAAAATCCTAGGTAGTTTTTAAAATTGATGGGACACAAGAGAAAACAGCACCATCTTACCCTGACATTTTATGCTTTCATTTATGCTGGACCACATCTCTGTTGAGAGCAATGGTTTTGCTTAGCATGAGGTTTGGTACCATTAGAAAGAGTCATGCTTTACAAGTCATGTTTCCTCTTGTATGAGGTTGAAGGGTTCTATCCATGGAATCAAGACATGTTTCACATATGTAACTGAACCCTGGGGTGATACTGCTTCTATCCTCAATGAAAACAACTCCTAGTATTTATCCTCATTCATTTCTCATATTAGGGAGGATTTTCAGTGTACATTATCTTATCCTAGAATTAACTGTTTCAATTCTCTTTGGTTATTATGGTTTTCAATGATAAAGGTACCAGCAAGAAATTTGAAAGAAAGAGCTTTTTCATGTACAACTACAAGATCAATGCAAAATAGAGAAACACAAACATGGGCATAGTTATATTAAAAGAACAGATTAATTCCTCTGTGATAGGATTTGATTTAAAATAATTGAAAGTATTAACATAACCACAGAAAAACACTAGACATAAAAGCAGATAAAGGAAAATCAGAAATGATTTACAAAATAATAACAACTGAAAAAACTATTCAAATTTAGTTTAGAGAAGAGGAAGGTAACTTCATTTCATGTGCTTCACCCCAGTGACAAAGCCAGTCCCACTGTAAATGAATATCCAGAAATTTAAACTTGATGTTATTAACTGTTCTAGCTATAAAAATACTTTCATCCTGAGTCAATGTTTTTTAAACATGCTGAATATTATTTGGCTCTCAAATGAGTTCAGCTCCTAGATAATATTAACTACAGACATTTCTACAGTACTTATAAATGTCAGTTTCTTTTAATTGTGCAAAGACTCAGCCTCAAATTTTTTGCTATACATTAATAATTTAATTTCTGGTTCAAACAGTTAGACACTGTCACATACTATGTTGGGGAAAAGGGTAGCTTTTGGTCATGCCGATCAGAGTGAAAATTTCCAGTAGAAGAAACAGATCCAAGAATATCTGTCAAGCCCTTCCTGTGAGTCTTTCTTGTGACACAAAAATCTACATATAACTTTCTGATTTCAATGATGCCAAGAAGTGAGTAGTTGAAATAAATTACTGCTGCTTAAATAATAGCTTTCCATTCTCAAATATTACTTGCAATTCAATATTGTACATTTAGAGAACAGGCTTGGAGTAAAAAATACCATTTGAATCCTGGATTTACTACTAAGCTATGAAATCATTTTAGTTTTTGTAGACATCAACTTCCTCTGCACCATGAATATAGTTTTAAATCCCTTATATAGGAAATTAAGTGTGATACTTCACATAAAGTGCTTAGCACTACTCCAAGAATAAGAATGCCAATACAATTAGCTATATCCTCTGCTCTCAGTTAAAATAGGTATTACCAAAAGGACAAAGAACATTCGCTAGATACAGAGAAAGCGGAACTCTCATATGCTGTTGGTAAGAATGTAAATGAATATATCCATTATGGAAAATAGTATTATGATTACTCAAAAACTGGATTATAATGCTAGATTATAATCCTGCCATATAATCCAGCACTTCAATTAGGGCCTATGCATATATTTAAACTGAAATTGATATATTTAGAAAATATATTAACTTATGTATTCACTATAGGATTATTCAAAACAATTAAAATATAGGATCCACCTAATTGTCTACTGTTGGATGAATGAATAAATAAAATCTCATGCACAACAGAATAGCATTTAGCCATAAAAGTATATAATTATTTCATTTACAGCAACATGGGTAGAACTGAAGGATGTTATGCTAGGTGACATAAATCAAGCACAGAAAGCCAAAGTCTGCTTATATTCACTTATAAAGTGAAACAAAAAATCAATCAGATAGAAGAGGAAAGTAGAATTTTACTTACCAGAGCTTTGGATAACAGGTCTAGGCAGTAGTTGGATAGGAAGAAAAGCTTCCAATGTAGGAAAACTGTAATTACTTGTATGTTTTGAAAAATCTTCCAGAGAGGGTTTTGAATATTTGCAACACAAATAAATGATAAATTCGAAGGTGATAGATATGTCCATCACCCTGATTTCATTATTAGTCATTGTGTCCATATGTTGATATGTCGCAGTTTACACCATATATCAGTGTACAACTATGTATCAATTAAAAATGAAAGGCATAGGGCTGCCAAATAGTTCAGTGGATTAAAGCACCTGCACGCAGGGGCAGGGCACAGGCTCCATCAGCAGGCCTGCTGTGCTGGCCCCACCCCAGGGGCGTGCTGAGAAGGCGATTGGGACTGGGCATGGTGGTGTGCGCCTGTAATCCCAGCTCTTGGGAGGCTGTAAACAGGTGGATCACTATGAGTCCGATCTAGTA
>NW_004524662.1:11560869-11570756 GCF_000260255.1 Octodon degus | reverse complement strand
AAATATATAAATAAATAAATGAATAAATAAAATGCATGTGTTAAAGAATGGAATAGATAATAATGCTTCAGGCATTTATCCCTAGGAGTGGCAATATTATACTAAGATGATACAAATTCAGGATGCAATGTGTAAGCAAGACTTTCATAGATACCCAGAGAACTCCTGAGATCATACAATTTCTAGGTTTCTTCCTATTTGAATATTTATTTCTGTACAATTATCAGTTTTGTTTTTATCTGGCGTTACAAATTTTCTTTTTATTCCCTTATGAAGATTCATTATTCACAATATTAGAGGAAGAATTTAATGAAGGAATACATTAGGTGCTCCTTAGTTTAGTGGCTTCATACTGTCATAGATTGGATTTAGTGTGGGAATGGGTCTCTGCCCCATCATTACAATCCAGTCTTTCAGGTACCCAGGAGTGGTACTTCCATCTTTAGGGCAATGGATGATCCTGCTGCATACCCTTGCATTGGTTAGGGTAGGAAAAAATGTTAAGGATCTGAAGGATTGTTGTTCCTTACTTCCAGCATCCTGAAGTCAGTCTCATTACCCAGTGTAATTACAGGGAAGGTTTGGAATGTTATTTAGCTGTGCATTTAGGAGCAAATGGAATGCGTTTGTTGAACATTTGGTATTATAGGTCTTGGCAACCAACCAAAACTAGCCACTGATAAAATTAAGCCTGTGATTCTCTAAATTTTCATTAATTGGTGAAAGATAGGAAGAAACACTTGGCAACAAAATTCATTTTCAGATAATTTTATAGAGAAAGCTATTTTATATTAGAAAGTCATTCTCAACAGTGGCATCAAGGGAGGCTTTCTAGAAACATTTGATAAGTTTTTGTTTCACTGTCATTCTCTTGGTAACTTTTGTAGAGCATTTATCCCACTTTATTTCTACTTAAAGCTCATATATGTAAAAGAGATTATATCCTCAAATGAGCATTTTCTTTGCTTTTATCATCATGTGTCATTATCCCAACATTCTTTTATTATGGTTGTTATTGAGAGCATACTTTCAGATTTAGCATGGAGATTAACTGTAAAATAAGTAAATAGCAAATTGTTTTGTTGGAAGTATAAAAGTCAATGCTTTTAAGAGTTTTTTTCATTGTTAACTGCTATTTTTAAGTGACTACAATACTAAAAAAGAGGTGGATGACAACCTTAGGTTTAAGAATTTTGTTTCTGAAGGAATTGCTGCAGTGGTAAATTTTACATATGGCATAAGCTTTGCTATAATACACCGAAGTGCACCATTTTAAAAAAGTTTCTTTTCACTGGTGAAAGAGTTGCTATATTACAAAATATTCTGCATGTGGACATCCAGGAAAAAGAAAGGCTTCTGACGGTTTCACGGTGATTTGTACTCATCATGGTAAAGGAAATTGATTAAAATTTCCTGCTTATTTTATATTTTACAAAACAAATTGTAGATCATCACAGTATTGTACAAAGTACATTTTTTGGAATTGCAACAATCTGATGGAAACTATCTATTATAGTTTCCTTCTTACTAAGATATTTTCAACTGTATTGACAGTATTTTGTAGGAAATGAATGTTTGAATTATTTTGTCATATTTATTATGTCAAAAAGGTCTTGTATATGTCAAATGGTCTATAAAATGGTCTTTTATATGTCTTGTGTCAAAATGATGACATATCTTTTTATTAGGGATCAAACTATCCTTTATCCACGTACAGGTATCTGTGATACTCATTAAAGTACTGTTTTTGGTGGCACTGGAGATTAAACCAAGGGCTTGCACAGTGACTTATGCTACAAGATCTTTTTTTCATACTTCAGGTTGAGACAAGTTCTCACTAACTCACTTGATTGCCTGGGTTTAAAATTGCATCCTGAAGTGCTAAATTACAGACATTGGTCACCATGCCTGGCACTGAATTCTTACATGATCATTTCAGTTAAGACTTACATTCTTTAGATTATTATGTGTTTGTGTGTGTACTTATTTTTGGTGGTTAAATAATTAATGTTTCTTATATGAAACATTGTCTTTCAACTATTTTTGGTATATTTTCTAATGTATCATAAAATTACCTTGTTGCAAATACAAAATAATTAGTGTTCAAAATAGTATTATAATTTTAATTTTTATATTAACCTCCCCTCATCTTTTATTAAATAAATAAATGTTTAAAAATGTCCATCTATACATACATCATGTAACTGTAAATGTATATTACTTACTTGAATAAATCTACAGGAGAATGTGTTACTAAGTATGCCTTTAAAGATGTAGAAATCAGAATTTTTGGTGTTTTAAAAGTAGAAATGTTATTAAATAGGTAGTCATGCAAGAACTGTGATAAATGTTTTTAGCATTTTTCATTATAACCATATCCATTTAGTATTATTGATATACTTGTATATAGCTTTTTATTGATCATTTAGTTTACATTAAACAATGAATTCTCTCAATATTTGGAATAATATTAAAGAAGATTTACTGAATAAAATGATCTGAGTTATGTTAGTCTTTATAAAATGACTTATTCATAATTTCACTTACTTTAGCAAATATGAAGTTTGTTGAAAAGTTGAAAGCTTTCAGTCTACTTGGATATAAAAATGCTCATTTAAAAAATTACTGGGCCAGCCAAATAGCTTATCGGATTAAAGCACCTAAAAGCAGGCACAGGGGCCAGGAGTTTGATCCCCAGGCCTGCCATGCTGGCCCTGCCCCAGGGGCATGCTGAGATGGCAATTGAGACTGGGCATGGTGGTGTGTACCTGTAATCCCAGGAAGGTTGTAAACAGGTGGATCACTACAAGTCCGATCTAGTAGTGAGACCCTGAACACCCTCTAGACCCTTCCCTAAAAAAAAAAATAAAGAAAAAGAAAAAAGAAAAGAAATTACTATCTTATGTGCTGCAAGTTGTATGTGAGATTTCATACACTGGGCTTTAAGCACTCTACATAGACTATTTTATTCCTTTTATTTGGTGTCCTAGTTGATATTACATATTCTACAGTTTTATCATTAACCTTTTACATTACAAAAATAGATATTTTTGTTTAAGATTTTATGAATATTTGACAAAAATAATTTTGGTTCTGGAGCAGTTATGAAGAAATTACTTCGCATTTGATGTTGAGGGCAACAGAAATGCTAATTAAAATTCATTAGAAAAATCATTTAAAGATTTTATGTAAGTTGACTTTAAGACAATTTCTTCTAAAACAGTTGTTACATTTCTTCATGTTTCCTGCATGGTGGATTTCGAATTTAGCATCTGACATGTTTTCTCAACTACTGGTTCATAATGAAAACGTATAGGTACCCCAGGGAATGTGTTAAAAGCAGAAAAGTCTATAATCTTTTAAAGGTGAATGACAGCACGAAGATTGTCACATCTGGATCAGAAATGTGTCATCTGTTTATCTAATGAAACAAACACAAATAGAGATAATTAAGATGCTAACAATGAATGTCTTAACAAACAGCTTATGCATTTGATTAGGTCAGACTCTAATTTTTGATTTTTCTTTGTTCCTGTAAATTAGTAAAAACAGATTGACCTTCAGCATCATGCTTTGCAGTGATTATTGCACATTTACTCTTTCTTATTTTCAACTTTAAAAATAAAACTAATATTTGGCTTTCAAGCAATCATGTATACTATATATTTATTTATTTATTTATTTATTTATTTATTTGCGGAACCGGGGATTGAACTCAGGCCCTTGCCCTTGCTAGAGAAGCACTTATTCCATTGAGCCATCTCCCCGACCCCTTATACTATATGTTTAGGTATTAGCATTTTTTTACACATACACAGAAATACAGGCATGTAGAAACACATATATTGTAGCATGCTTATTCAGCTGAATCACCCCACCATGCTTTTATTGTTATTAGAACTGAGCTCACAATGTAGAATTGATAACCTGCCAGTAAAAATCATTCATAATCAAAAAAGGGAAATGAATCCTCTAGTACAATCACAATTACTTCTACTTAAAATATTTAGCATCACAGGAAAATGTTGATTTAAACTTACGGTTGCAAGTAGATTGGGAGACTGAAGACAAAATTGAACGTAAATTATTATTCTCTAAATCATATTGAGTTTTCCCTCTCTCTCTTTCTTGCTTTCTCTCTCTTATTTTGAGATAGTTTCTCAAGATTTAGTTTGGATGGTGCTGAAGTTACTATAGAGCCCAGGCTAGACTCAAACTCACATTGATTTTCTTTCTTTTTTTTTTCAAAATTTTATTGATAAACAGCAATGAGACAGTTTCAAATCAAATCGGAAGTACAGTTTCAACAAATAACACACTGCATATATTCTTCTTAGTGGTTAATTGCTGTACAAGATGTGGGTTTGAGATCCTATTTACAAACACCATTAGAACAAATCATTCTATTCATTAAGAGAATGCAACTCTATATCTATCCTAACCACTTTGAATACACAGATGCAAAATGGACATTCATCTGTATATCCTATTTTTTCGAAGTTCCGTTATTGAATATTATAGGTGTATAAACTCAGCAAAATATTCAAAAAGAGTCCAGTAGACCATAATAGCATTGAGTCTTCTGTTTAACTGGCAATGTCAGAAATTATTGACCTGAGTCCCCCACAGCTTAACATAATAGCATGGCTTTACTTCCTATATTTCGTCTTCATACTTTTCTACTGGATGGTTAAGACCAAGGTAAAGCAGGACTTGTGCAATAAGAGTTGTAGCTTTTTGGTCTGAGAAGGTCAGTGAAATCCCCTCAGGATTTATCCTGAGATCCTGTACCTCAGATTGTAGAACCTTTGTCAGTGCAGCCATGTGGATGAGTCATAGCCATTGCTTGGACAATGTGCTCTCTCTGAAAGCCTGAGAGAGTGTTTTCTCCCCATGTGACTCTCCTTAGGCACACTCTACGTCATCGATCACTTTCCTCTTTGGCCCCATAATCTTCTTGATCAGACAATTTGGGACACTACCGAGGTACATGATGTTACAGTACAAGTTCTCATATGTCCTGAGTCTTAATTGACCTTAGAAGTTTAGGGATAATAACAATAAGCTTGTCTTCTGGATGGTTAACACATTGATTTTCTTGCTCCAGCCTCCTGAATGTTGATTCCACTCAAGTACCACCCCGCTGTACCTAAAATTTAATAATTTTCATTCGTAAAGCTACTTTTGATGTGCTGAAGATAATTAATTTTCATTTACATTCGAATCCTATGTTTGATTTTATGCTAGTGTTATCATCCTTTCTTGATGAGCTTAGAATATTTTCTTTAAAGTCTACGCACGTATTTGTTCTTAATACAATCCCACTCTTGTTCAGTTAGGAGTAGTTGCTTAATTAAATGTTCTATTTGTTTATAATATAGTGTTTCAGAAATATTAGATAGAAAGATAGAAAGGTTTATATCAAATATTTCATTCCACTGTAAATATATAAGTAGAAAACTCTGGCTGAAATGAAAAGACATATTCTAAATATTAAGCAACATGATATGTACTATTCTGCAGAATAAGGCCATTTCATTTTTAACATTATGCCAAAAATGTCTGCAAGTCCTGAAAATAAAGATCTCAGTCTTGATTTTTAATATTTGAAATATTATTTTACAGTTACATTTTTTTATTGGTCTATTTAGAGAAGGAAATAGAAGGATGAGTTCTGATATGAAAATCGGAATAATTTGACATCTAAAAGTTGTTATATGAAACTTATGTGTTTCAGAAAATGCCATGTTCAGGAATAAAATACATGAAATGGGTCTAATTCATCATTGCAGAGTTTGAAAAGCCACATATATCTTGTACAGCTTTTATTTCTTTAGGTAACTGCTGTTATAATTTCTCATTCATACACTTTTTGAGTTGTAGGAATTGTATGAATTGTCATTATTTTTATACCAGTGAAAACTATTGAAGTTTTTATTTAAATTTTTGAAATAAAGAAAAAGAAAATCACCTATGTAAATTTATAAATTACTTGATCAATTTGCAAGGAATTCTGGGTTGTCATTTAAATTTGGTGAAAGTGGAAGACAGGCTTTAACCTGCCTGGCTATTACTTAAATAACTAAAAGATAATGCTGTCTCTTGAGAAAAAGTCTTTGGTTTTCATTCTTCCTTTGGAGTTGAAGTATTGTGTTGTGTAGGAAAAGCAAGAGATTATTGCATGTTATCAGAGGTCTTGCAGTTTACCAAGCAAACTGATGTTATTTTGTCTTAAAATTTAAATAATCAGACTTTCCATTGTTTGGTCAGCATTCAGCTATCAAGAGCTTGTTAAACATCAATACTGCTGAAATATTGGCTCTTTATTTTTTCAAGTTGAAAGTGAGCTCATTTAGTCTCTAGTTGCGTAGATAGATAGATAGATAGATAGATAGATAGATAGATAGATAGATAGACAGATAGACAGATAGACAGATAGACAGATAGACAGATAGACAGATAGATAGATAGATAGATATACCTGTTAAGTTTTAACTATTATCATGATAGGAATATTGTTATTAGGTGCTATTTATTGTGTGATTGTGCTCCAGACATTTTATATTTATGTTTTGTTTGGATAAATCTAGACAGCTTTACAAAAACACACTGAATACACACATATACACACATACTCTCAGGTTCACAAGTGACTCGCATCTTGCTGAGTAGCCCTGAAATAGTATATGAAGGAGAAATTGTGAACAAACCCGTCTAAATGAAGTTAATGAAAAGGGATGTGAATTTGTGGTAAAAGCCAATCTGGTATTGTTTTATTTTGGCAGTTATATTTTTTTTCTCCCCTCAGTGAATTACAAAGAAAGAAGATGGGGATGATTTTTACAGGGTGAAATAGGTTGTCTGTCAGTTGGGGTTAGGCGACAGTCTGTCTGCAAGCCGTAAGACGATCTGCAGGGCACCAGAGGAAAGCAGGCAGGAATCCTGGCTTGCAAGAATAGATATCGATCTACCTTAGCCACCTAAACAATGCCTCACCTGTTTGCCTTGTCCATACCTTATTTTACGCAGTCTAATGCTTGTTTTGTTTGACTTTTCTTTTATTTCTCTGGATCTGAGCTTTGATACACTTTGGGGGAGTACATAAACACCGTGTTGTACCTGAGCATCACCATCCTTCTGAGTCCGCTGGTGGTTTAAGACCACCCCTCCCTCTGGAGTAGCTCTGTTATTGAAAATTATGAGCCAGAGCTAAATTACTAGGCCACATGCAGAAGTGGTTGATCCAGCAGTCTAGTGTCCAATAACACTGAATGTGAGACGCTGCTAATTACTGCCCTATGGACCTTGTTTAAAATTTCTTAAATTTCAACTACTAAAAGGCTTTATTATTATTAATTCCTTTCTCCCCTGGCAGATAGCTGAAAGATAAGTCACCATAGTATTTAGAATTCTATCCACTTATTTTGGAGCACAAATATGTTACTATGTACTGCCTCAAGCACTAATGAAATACAAAACTGCATTCAGCTTCCCAGTAAACTATAATATAAATATTTTACCAGCACTTATTATTAGTTTGCCATTTCCTGCTGACAGCTATTCCAACTTTGCCAGCAGGCACTGGGTCTCACAATTGTATTATGTTTTGAACAAATAGCGACAAACAAAAATTCTCACAAAATAAATGAACAAGATTTCCTGGGAGAAAAAAAAAAAAACCTTTTCCGATGTTAAATGAATATTTCTTTCAAACTCTGACACATAATATTATTTAATTTGCATATTGCACATTTCACTTTTACTGGAAAACAATTAAGTTAATGAGGAACTAAATAATGTGCACTCAGCGATAATTTAGCATTACTGGTTGTTTGATTTTAAGTTGTATTTTTTTAAACTTGGTGCTACTCCGGCGCAGCCCACACCACACTGCTACTATCGATAATGGAGGTCTATGATTTTCAGATGTTATAGTTTAAAGATTATCAGAGGAAAAGTAGCCTTTCTAGAATACCAAAATGAGAAGCTTCACATGGAACTTTTGTCTTTTTCCTGTGCTGTCAGGAAATATTATAAAATGTGCAATTGGTAAAACTGAAAAACGCATAAAATATGTCCTGGTTTTAGACTGGTGTGAGTTTCGAAAGCCTCTCACTCAGTGATATCCACTTCTCTGTAAACACCACCCATTTATTTGCTTTGTGCATGCTTCCTACTTTTACTTGAATATATAACTTTTGCTAATTCTTCATTTGCCTACTTGCGATAGCAGCCAGTAGGAGAGTAAAAATATAAAACAATGTCAAGCTCACCTTAAATGTCAGATTACTGGCTTCCTGTTGGCTGGCAATCGTACCTTTTTTTTTTTCAGTTTATTTATAAATTCACCAATCAGTTTTCAACTTTTTTCTGCAGTTTCCCAGTGATTTCTCCTCTCTCCTGATTTTAAGCTGTTGATCAGGATTTCTTTTTTTTAATGTAATTAGTACAGAGTCTACAGGGTCTCACTACACAGATCGGACCTATAATGATTCTCCTGTTTTCAGCCTCCCAAGCGATGGGATTACAGGTGGGTGCCACCATGCCCAGTCTCGCTTGCTGGCTCAGTATGCCCCAGGGTTGGGACCGGCATGGCAGGTCAGGGATCGAATCCGGCTCCTGTGTCTGCCTAAGCAGGCGCTTTAATCCCTGAGCTATCTGGCCGGACCTGATCATGACTTCTACTTCGCTAAGAAAGTGAAAGACATAGAAGAGACCAGGAGCTCCTCCCTTGACTTGTGTTGGCCTAAACACACACACACACACACACACACACACACACACACACACACACGTGCACCATTGACTAATTTCTTTGAATTTTCATCAGCACACTCCTGGAAAAGGGTGGGTTGGCCTTGAACTGTGTGTGGGATTCTGCTCCTCTCCAGTCTTCAGAGGCAGATTCAGCGACGCGTTCTTTTCTTTTGTGTGCTCCACATATTTTCTTTGCTACCGGATGGTTCATTTGATACAAAAACATGTTGCTTTGCTCAATTTATACAAGTTGTGATTTTGACTCCACTTCTGGAGTTTCTGGCATATTGCCTTCCCTCATCTCTCATTTCTTTTACAACAAAATTCCTTAGCGAAGGATGTTTCTACATGTTGCTTTCAGTGTTATCCAATTATTTCTTTCTTTAATTCATTCCAAATAGATTTTTCAGCACCAGATCTTGATTGAAACTGCCTTATCCAGTTCATGTCACTAAACCTAATGGCCAATTCTAAGTCCTCAAATTAGTTGAACTTTTAATCAAATTTAACTGGGCAGGGTAGTACACACCTGTAATCCTAACACTTGGGAGGCTGAGGCAGGAGGATTGCTGCTAGTTCAAGACAAGCCTGGGCTACAAAGTGAGTTGAAGGCTAGCCTGAACTGCATAGCAAGAACCAATTTCTTTTTTATTATATATATATATATATATTTTTTCTTTTTTTGTGGCATAACTGGGAATTGAACTCAGGCCCTTGTGCTTGCCAAGGAAGCACTTATTCTACTGAGCCATTTCCCCAGCCATAGACCCAATTTCAAAAAGATAAAAAAAAAGATCAGCCTCATCTTGTTCACTGCTTTCTTTGACCAGATTCAGAACAACCATCTTACAATGTCTTTCGCCGTTGCCTGTCTTTAATATGTAGCCTCCAATTTATCAACAGTTTTTCTGGTGCTATTTTCAAAATATTGTACCTATGTACAAAATCCATACACTACTTATGACTATAATTATTATTATCATCATCATCACCAATATTTAGTACTGTGGATTGAACTGAGATATGCTTTCAACCTCTTTTATTTTGATACAGGGTGTATGTGGGAATATACCTCCACATCTGGTTTATCATCATTTTGTTTCTTTTTAAATGTTTTTAGTCTTTTCTTT
>NW_004524662.1:11552799-11560003 GCF_000260255.1 Octodon degus | reverse complement strand
CCCCTCCTCCCCCTCCCCTTTTCTCCCCTCTGAAACAGGGTCTCACTATGTACTGTAGCCTAGCCTGAGACTTGCTTGCTTATATAACCCAGGCTGGTCTAGAGCTCACAATGATCTTCCTGCCTCAGCCTCCTAACTACTGAAATGGTAAGATTGTGCACCTCTTGGCCTCAGGTAAATTGATAAGTATCTGTTTGTTGAAAAGATAAATGGATAGATTAATGAATTAATGAGTGAATGATGAGGTTAAAGATCTTGAGAAAGCTATGTATACTAAATCATTCTATGAAATTTGAAGTTTTGGTAGTTGTTTATAAAGGTTATGGTGATTGATGAATTAAATAAATAAGTATAGTATTTTATTCTGCGCTTCTTCTGGCTGGTCCTATCAACTCTGCCAAATACTAGTTAATTTCTAAGCCTATGATAGTAGCTATATCATAATCTCTTTTATTCTATTTTTGAGATAGAATTTGAGTTAGACTGACCTTGACTTAACTACATAGCTCAGGCTGGCCTTCAACTTGCCAAAAGCTTCCTGTGTTAGCCTCCTAGGTGCTGGGATTACAGGTGTGTGCTACCACGTCCTACAGGCACATAATAATCTTATCTATCCTAATTTTTAAAAGATGCTAATTAGGGATTATTTCCAAAATTCGCTATGGATGATGAATGCTACTTAGAATTACCTACTCTGAATTATTTAAAATTATAATTAGAAGCAATGTGAGCATTAGAGATGATCTATCCCCCTGTAGACTTACACGCTCACTCTCTCCTTGGTCCAGTATACTTTAGTCTGTTCTCAGCCTCTGTCCTCCAAGTCTTGCACAGATGTCTCTTTGTTGGCAGTAGCTTCTCTTCAGTAGCTCTATTTATGCTGACAGAATCAAATGACATGCTCCCAAGAAAACACTTAACGCACTTGCTGAAATAGCTGTTTATTGTTCAGATTCACATGAAATGGACTCAAAATTATTAGAAGCAGAGCTTTTGTCTTATTCTGTTTGTATATGCGTCATGTCATTCACGCAAACATTAATGAGGGTAGACCATGCCAGGCACATCTCCATATCTCCAGATATGAGACTTAGGCACTGAAGAAGTCTCTTGAAAGAATGGGTCAGGGCCAGTGTTTGCGTTGCCGCATTATGCATCTGTACAGAAGTATTAAATGTGTCCATGCAAATAAATGGAAAACTCCATACCAAAATCAGCAGGGAGGGCTGGCCAAATAGCTCAGCCAATTAAAGCGCTGCAAGCAGGCCCAGAGGCCAGAGGTTTGATCTCCAGCCGGCTGTGCTGGCCCTGGCCCCGGGGCACGCTGAGACAATGATTGAGACTGGGCCTGTGTTGTATGCCTGTAATCCCAGCACTTGGGACACTGTAAACAGGAGGATCACTATGAGTCCAATCATTATGGGTTTCTAGTAGTGAGACCCTGAACACCCTGTTTACCCTTCCTTCAAACACAGAAAAAAAAAATCAGAAATGAGCATAGACGTAGGTCTGTCATATCATCTACAATGAAAAGAACTAAAAGTGTTTCAAAAGCCATCAACTATGGGGCTGGTGAGATGGCTCAGTGGTCTAAAGCACCTACTTAGAACAAGCTTAGCAAAGCATAGGGACCGCGGTTCAATCCCCCAGCACCACATGCCAGCCAGCCCGCCCCCTGGTGGGCTGAGCTGGCCACACACACACACACACACACACACAAATAAATCAATAAAAAAAATAAAAAACAAATACCAAAAGCCATCAACTAAAAATGCTCTCTGTTAACACAGAACAAGAAAATCACACCGACCTTGACTTTTTTATATAAAATCTATTTTTTATAATTCTTTTTTAAAATTATTAGCATATACATGACACAGTTGTATTCCTCTAGAATATTATAAAGAAGATTCCTTTCTCAAGTCAATTTGCAAAAGGCTAGCTTGTCAAATTTAGTTTTGCCTCTTAACTTCTCTTTTATAGACAAGTCTTTACTTTGTCACTATAATTGCAGTTTAAGAAATGTTCATTTTTTCCTTTGTTTTTACCTCCTGACTACATGGCTGTAAACTGAGGGCTAGAGAGCAAAAAAGGCAGAGTGAGACAAAAATTGAGAGGTTTTCAAAGCTTTTCCCCAACTCATTATTTGAATAGCATAATAATTATCATAGCATTCAATTGCAGGAGTTAGATTTTTAGTTGCTCTACATTTAAGAGCCAGCAAACAGTGAATGACTCAATATGTTCTCTAAGCCCATAATACATTCAAACACACACACACACACACTCACACACACACACACACATGCAATCACTATCTCTGATCTAACATACAATCATATTAAAATTTTAAGTTAAAAGAATAGTCTGACCCTTAGATCAGAAGAAAATATTTTTAAATTGCATATAAGGGAAACATATCCATGATACATAAAGAGTTATTCTCACAATGAATAGTAACCTTAATTTCAAAATGCATAAAAATGTGAATTAATGTTTTTCCAAAGATGTTTTAGTGGGTTTTGAACACTGAAAAGATACCGGCATTCTCAGTCCTTAGAGAAGCGCAAACCAAAATCTCTGTCACGGATCTGGTGTTCAGCTCAGTGGTAGAGAGTTTGCCTGGCATTTTCTCACATGGCTTTGATCTCCAACACTGCTAAGAAACAAATAAGCAAATACTACAGGGGCTGGGGAGATATCTTGGTGGTCTAAGTGCCTGTCTGGTAGGCACAAGGACCCTGGGTTTCATTCCCAGTACTGTTTGCCAATCTGTTCCTCCTGGGTGCACTGAGCTGGCCCTGGAACTGGGCATGGTGGTACACACCTGTAATCCCAGTGCTGGGGAGGCTGAGGCAGGAGGGTGACTATGAGTCTGAGCTACATAGGGAGATCTTGCACCACATATATAAATAAAAGATTGAAGAAATTAAAAATAACTGCAGTGAAATATCATTTCATATTTATAAGAATGAATTTTTTTAATTTTTTGTATTTTAGGGAATGGTCTACAGGGTGTTCAGGGTCTCACCACTACATTGGACTAGTAGTGATTTGCCTGTCTACAGCCTCCCAAGAGCTTGGATTCCAGGTGCACGTCACCACTCCCAGTCTCAATAGCCTTCACAGAGTGCCCCAGGGGTAGACCCAGCACGGGAGGATGACTAAAATTAAAGAAAAAAAAGGGAGAGAGAAAGAGAAAGCAAAAATGTTTTTAAAGGATTCAACTTTAGTTTACCAAGGTGAGAATCTATTCTTTAACAAATAATTTTGAAAATAGTTTACCTTTAAGTACTTGGCTTACAGTCTGCTATGGCGGAATCAAAAATTTTTAAAGAGGGAAAATAATTATAAGGCATACCTACTATGGAACTCTGGGGAAGCACTAACTCCAAGGTGACATAAAGGAAGAAAAGTCCTAGAAAGAGTTGAAGACACAGTAGTCAGAGGGATAAGGAAAAAATAAGGAGAAAAATATGGTTAGAGGTATGTAACTTCAAGAGTAAGAAGGCTAGAGGCCAGGGAGATGGCTCAGTAGAATAAGCGCTTCCCTGGCAAGCGCAAGGGTCTGTGTTCAATCCCCAGTTCCGCAAAAAAAAAAAAAAAAAAAGTAAGAAGGTTACTGATCTTAGGGATGTCAAACTATGATCCTAGAATGATTTGATGATAGCATTATTTTGGTTCATGATTGCTTCTGTTCATGTGCAATACTGACCATAAACAAAAATGTTCTGCAACATTTTGCTCACAATGGTCATCTTCCCCACTTGAAACATGTGGTTGTATCTTCCTCCAGTCAAGTTTGTGGCTGTGGACAGACCTGTGCACTTGCTCTGAGGCTCTATTACATGTGCCCCTTAGCACACAGACCTGCACAGTGCTGTCCAGTCCTGCATGGCTTCAAAGAAACTGCAGAGCAAGCAAGGCGATAAGAAGCAAATGCAGAGCGGTGGTGAAGGTAACAAGAAAATACAGAACAAGACTGGTAAGAAGCTTTGAAGAATAGATCCACTGAATTGAAGAAGGAGATTATAGGAAAGCAAACACATGGTAATTCACAACTAATAGGCCTCAGAGTACAGGATGGTGAAGTTGACAGTCTCGATTATTTTGAAGAACAAAGACGCCACCAAAGGAGTTGATGTGGCAAAAGAGTGATGATATTCTCCAAGCAGAGGACACCAGGGCTGACAGGGCTGGAAAAATTTGTCGGTGTGGTTGAATAAGAAACAGGTGGCAGGTGATAGCATCAGTGAAGCTATGGCCTGGGGAAAAGCCTGGAAATTTCAGTGATGTATCCAAGTGCAACAAGTGATGACTGAAAAGGCAGGAGAGGACAGTTCTCTAACTTCTGCAAAAGCAGTGGCCACCGCAGTATGATATGACGTGGTGAGGCTTCCCGTTCTGCTATGTCTGCTGCAGAGGCTAACAAGAAAGAATTCATGGAATTCAGAAAGCAGAAAGATGTGTTGCTGTCACAGTTGTTCAAACGCAATGAACCAGGGCTGTTGAAGAAAAAGATGCTGAACAGAAACTGTACAGGAGGAAAAAAACATGGCCAAGGCACAGGCCCATGAAGGACAGATTGACTTTCACTGCGTACAAATGCAAGTAACTCTCCGAAGATGAAGCCACCACTGGTGGACCATTCCAGACCCTCGTACATTCAGGGAACAGAATATGAAGAAGGCCAGACTGCCTGCCATGTGAAGGGCCAAAGCAAAAGTGGCTCAAAAGGCAACTGTTCATGGAATGGCTGCATGAGGTGTTCTTATCCACTGATAAGAAAAATCCTTCTGACAACCAACTACCTGAAAGACACCTTCTTCTGAGGATCGCTGAGCTGGGCATAACCTCCAGCCTTGGTGAATGATATGGATGCTGAGTATGACCTTACAAAGGTCAGTTCTCTTCCCTATCATGACACCTCTTCTGTAGCTTATGACCAGCAAGAGAACTACAGCTTCAAGATGCTGTACGAAATCTTGTTCTTCACCAAGTGTTTTAATATCACTGAGGAGACATTCTTGACTGTAAGTGCGTTCTAGAAGAAACATTTCCACATTGCCTACCGCCGCCTCAACCTCATTAGCACAGCCTGGGAAGATGTTACTTACTAGACCTTAAGCACAGTCTGGAGGAAACTAAGCACAGTCTGGAGGAAACTGGTCAGAATGTATCAATGAGGGTGACTTTCAAGGCTCTGACACAGAGGTAGTGGAGGAGATTGCATCCATGGGCCAGAGTATGGGCCTGGAAGTCAATGGTACAGACATGATTTAAAGTCTATTGGATAAATCTCTGTTTTTCTGTATTTAGAATTAAGTCTAGGACCTTCATGCTGAACTATATTTCCATCCCACTCTTTTATTTTGAAATAGGTGAAAGGTCGCTTAGGTTGCTAAATTGCTTAGTCTTGGCTCCTTTTGTCTCAGCCTTTCTTACTACTTGGATTAGAGGCATAAATCACCATTCACCATACCCAGCTGACAGTGTGTATTTCTGAAGGAATTTATACAATACAAATAATCTGACTCCTCTACATTTTTCTAGCTTTATGAAATTTTCTTTTGATACACATTTGGTAGAATCTTTATGCCACTTAGAACTGTAGTTAGATGATATTTAACACATAGAAGAAGATCACCAGGTATAATTAGTCTTCTGTAAACCATCTTTTTTCTTTAAAGTTATGACCACATTATCCTATGGGAAAATTAAGTTTTGGCTGCCAGAACAAAATGATGAAGAACCTGGAAAGCAGAGCAAATGTTATGAAGAGAAGGTGATATTTGATTGTGTGGGTGATGAAGAACGGGCATAAATATGTTAAGTGAGGGTCCCTGGGAGTCAGATGCATCTCCATCCAAGTTTGGCCTACCACAGACTTGCACACTGGTTTATGGAAGCCACTACAGAGCCTCTTAGTGAGCTAGCAGCTGTCTGCCTGGTGCTGCCAGTCTTCCTTCCTCTTCCTTTTGAGAAAGGCAATTCATTGTGAGAAAATAAGACATTTTGTAGTGAAAAGGATACAGTTTTAAATACCTTTAAAATATTTCAAAAAGCAATACAATTAGCTAAGCACTTATGTTTTATTAGTAATAGCAAGCAAAATTAATAAGTAAATTCAGCTAAAAATGATTATGTGTCAAAGTGTATCGTTTTTACATTGACATTTCACATAATCTGACTTTGCTTAGAAGAGAAATCACTCGGCTGTTAAAATTACTTTTAAAGAGCTGTCAAAATTGGAAAACCTGCTGTCAAAAATATGATGAGAAAAGTTTAAAAATGGGAAAGTATGTTGACTTAGACAAAAAATATTATCTCCATGAAGGAAACTTGAATATTTATCATTGTCTTCAAATGTGATGACTTTCTTTTCTGCTGAAATTGGACATCCTTGGTTTAAATTTATATACTGACACATGCATTTTTATTTTCAAAGCAACATGAATGAAATGATTTATGTTCATACCACAATGAAAATTTCTCTAGGTGCTAGAAAATGCTCACATAGTAATCATCTACACTTGTTCTTACCAAAATTTATTTTGTTTACCTTTAATGGAAAAATATGATTAAAAAGAATTTTACCTCATACTCTTTTCAGCTTTCCCAATTTCCCACATATTTACTAAACAAACACACTTTTTCTTTTCTTCTTCTTCTTCTCTCTCTCTCTCTCTCTCTCTCTCTCTCTCTCTCTCTCTCTCTTGAATTTACTACAGGGTCTCACTATGTAGATCAGACTCTAGTGATCCTCCTGTTTTCAGCCTTCAAAGCGCTGGGATTATAGGCAAATACCACCTCACCCAGTCTCAATTGTCATTTTAGCATTCCCCAGGGGTGGGGCCAGCACGGCATGTAGGGGATTGAACCCTGATCCCTGTGTCTGCCTAAGCAGTTGTTTTAATCTGCTAAACTATCTGGCTGGCCCTAACAAATACATTTTAACTAATACAAGAATATGAAAAATATGTATGATTTCATTTATTTTGCTGCTTTGAGAGTTGAATCCAGAGTCTTTCACATAGTAGACAAGTATTGAACTACTGAGCTACATTCCGGTCTCTCTTTTTTTTGGGGGGGATATCATCTTGCTAAGCCTCCCCTGCTGATCTCATATTTGCAATCCTGCCCTCTTAGCTTCCCTTTTGGCTGGAATTGCAGCAAGGTGCCATCATGCCCAGTGATATATATA
>NW_004524662.1:11552198-11552699 GCF_000260255.1 Octodon degus | reverse complement strand
ATCTCACCCCAGAAAGAATGGCTATCATAAAGAAATCACCCAACAACAAATGTTGGAGAGGCTGTGGGGAAAAAGGAACCCTTCTCCACTGCTGCAGGGACTGTAGCCTGGTGCAACCATTATGGAAATCAGTGTGGAGACTCATTAGAAAAGTTGGACTGGAAATCCCATTTAAACCAGCTATTCCTCTACTGGGAATTTCTGGAGTATCTCAAAACATCATATCATAGGAATATATGTTTGTCTATGTTTATAGCAGCACAATTTGTGATAGCCAAATCTTGGAAACAACTAAGATGCCCATCACCTGAGGAATGGTTGAAAATGATAGGGCATTTTTACACAATAGAGTATTACTCATCTATAAAGAATGATAAACTCGAAGCCTTTATATTGAAGTGGATGCCACTTGAAGATATACTCTTTAAATGGAAAAACTTAGACACACATGTGTAAATATTGTATAATTTCCCTAGTATAAGAACTCAAAAGAAGAAATAC
>NW_004524662.1:11547680-11550480 GCF_000260255.1 Octodon degus | reverse complement strand
TACCTATCATATATCATATATCATAATTCTAAAAAAGATAAATATTTTATAGCACTTAAGTAGCGACAGATAGATCAGTAAAATTAAAGCCTCTTTTAAGCTCTTTATTTTGCAATGAGTAATATGGGTCAATAATTAACATGTACAATTTTTCTTTAAAATATAGGACCAATAAGGCATTCCAGACTTCATTTAGCATTCAGTTGTCAATTCTTAATAAAAATGCATGACTTTATACCTTGGTGAATAAAATATGTAAATATGAAATAAAATACATGAATTCTTCATTTTTCATCTACTATAAATAATGTATTACTCTGAAGTTGATATTCTGAATATTGAACGCCAATTTGTCACTGTGTGTGACCTTGTGCCCTGACCTCTTTCTCCATATGTACAATGCAAGTAACTGCATTTATCATTCACCTGCCACATTTATAAAAATCTTATGAGCATTGCAATATGAATAAGAGTAGTACACCTTGTGAGTGCTAAAGTTTGAACGGTCCTCTTCTATGTCCTAAAGAAGAAATAATAAACAATGATACAGCTTACTTAGAGGAGATAATTCAAGCTGTAATTATCGCAGCCGACTGTGGTAGTTCACACCACAACCTCAGCACTTTGGAAGGCTGAGGCAGAAAAATCTCAAGAATGGGACTCGCGTGAGCAGCTAATAGAGATGCTATCTGAAAACTAAAAAAAAAAAAAAATAATAATAAAAAAATAAGTCACTGGAGGTGTTTCTCACGGTGAGGATCTTGGGTTCAATCCCAATACAGAAAAGAAAGGAAAAAAATTACTCAAGAAAGAACAATGCAGGTGTCTATGTTGATTAAAAAGTATTCTTTTATTTTATCTATTATTTATTGTTTATCTGAAGTAATTTAGAGCTGGCTTTTAGCTATTCTAGTCTTTATATAACTTCATATTTTGACACTACTAGATTTAATGAACAAGACTTTTTAAAATTGAATCTGACATACATAGGATATATCCTAAAACATACAAGTTTATTGTTTAAGCTAAAAGTTTGCTACCAATGAGACAAATACAACTCATGATACTGACATGAAATGCCATCACAATTTTAGAGGATGATGACTTACAGAAAAATTCAATGTAACGCTTGCAAATCAAAATACATCTGAATCTGAATATATAAATCTTATTGTTCTTAGAACAGGATTGACATGCCCCTAATACACAAATATGTAAGAAATTATATATTTAGAACCATAGCTAATAATCTAAAGTACGGTATATGTATATTGGAGAAAAGTTTGTGTTGCTATGGGAACTTTGGCTTTTGTTTACATTACATTGCAAACTATTTTATGTGCCTTGGTTCACCTTAATGACTACCTTCATATATTGCTAATTATCCTATTTTCCTTCATTCACTCTGATGATTAACTCCTTAAGGTTAATATTGCTCATCTTTATTGAGTTAGTTCATATTTTCCTTGAATACAGAAATATGAACTTATATTTACCTTCATTTGTGAAAATTGCATTATGCATGCCTCCATCACCTGTTCATTACATTAAGCAAAGGTGTTATGCTTTTATGAGATTTGCAAAATTATATTTATGAAAATTATAAGTTTGACCTTGTTTGCCTATAGGAACATCATATTCCAAATTGCAGAAAATAAAATTTGTGAACATTTTTCTCATTTTGGACATAAAAATGTACAATTTCCTCATTCAAAGTTTCCTGTAGCATTTTCAAAGAAAGAATCCAAGAAATCTAATCTATTAAGAAAAGAAATTCTTCAACCTTTCAATATATAAGTGAAGATATGCCAAAATACTGTGTATACCTGCTTTTATTTATTTATTTTTCTGTATTTTAGGGAAGGGTCTACAGGGTTTTCAGGGTCTTACTACTAGATTGGACTTGTAGTGATCCGCCTGTTTACAGCCTCCCAAGAGCTGGGATTACAGGCGTGCTCCACCACACCCAGGCTCAATTGCCACTTCAGTGCACCCCAGTGGTGGGCCAGCACAGCAGGCCCAGGGTTGAACCTCTGGCCCTTACACCTGCTTGCAGTTTCTCTAATTTGCTGAACTATTTAGCCAGCTCATGTATGCTTAATTTTCTGAGTTGATAGGATTTTATTGAGCCTGTGAGTAAAAATGAAATTTTTGTATTATAAATATTAGGATTTTTAAGGCAGCAAAACTATTATGCATAATACTAAAGTGATGCATCCATAGTATTGTGTAATAGTCAAAATCTATAGAAATCTATAGCACAAAGGGTCAACTTTAATATATGCAAATAAAATGTTATTGAAAAATTGGGAGTTCTCAGAATAGAATGTATACCATTGTAAAGGAATTCAACTGTGGAACAGACACTAAATAACTTTCCTGAAAAGGCAAGGGGAAAAGGATCTGGTCCTGGGAAATTGGGAATTGTACAGTTTATAGGACCAAAGACAATTCCACCTAAGCAGTACTTTAGTTAACACTTGTTTCCCATAGTGGTACAGGTTAGCAATTCTATTTTTTTTTCTTTTTTCTTTTTGTTCTTTATGTATTTAGTACAGGGTCTACAGGGTTTCACCACACAGATCGGACTCATAGTGATCCTCCTGTTTTCAACCTCCCAAGCACTGGGATTACAGGCACGCACCACCACGCCCAGTCTCAATGGCTTTCTCAGTGCACCCTGTGGGCTGGTCTGGCACAGCACACTGGGGATCAAACCCCAGCCACTGTGCTCTGCTTAAGCAGGCGCGTTAGTCCTCTGGGCTGTCAGTCTGGCTAAAATACTTTTTTTTTTTTTTTT
>NW_004524662.1:11532985-11539240 GCF_000260255.1 Octodon degus | reverse complement strand
TTTCTGACATTGCCAGTGAGGTGGAAGACCCAATACTATTATGGACTACTGAACTCTTTTAGAATATTTTGCTGAGTTTACACACCTACAACATTTAAATGACGGAACTTAACAAGAAAAGGGGATACAGATGAATGTCCAATTTTGTATCTGTGTATTCAAAATGGTTAGGATAGATATATAGTTACTTTCTCTTAATGAATAGAGGGATTTGTTTTTAATAGTGTTTGTAAATAGGATATCGTGTCCACATCTTGTACAGCAATTAATCACTAGGAAGATTGTATGCAATGTGTTAAATATTGAAACTTTCCTACCAATTTGTTTTGAACCTGTCTCATCGCTATTTGTTTCTCACTAAAGTTATGGAAACAAAATTGCAGTAATAGTACAGAAACTCCTAGCCTGCTTTTTCTCACCTATACTCATTATCTTTTTAAAGAATAGTATCAAAAGTATAAGACAGCTATGGGTAAATTGAATCAATGATGAATATTTTATATACGGAAAACTGTAACACACTGCAAAAGGAACTGAAAAGGATACCAATAAATGAAAGAATATCTCACGTTTATAAACTAGAATAATCAATATGGTTATATAGCTATAATACCCAAAGCAATCTACAGGTATAATGCAATTTATATTGCAATTGCAATGCTGTTTTCAAGGAGAGGAAACATCATGAGCTTTTCACCATAAAAGAGGTAAAACAATAGGTAAAACATCCTCCAGGAAGAACAAAGATAGAAGTATCACATTTCTTGACTTCAAGTGTATTAAAAGGTACAGCAACCAAAACAATGAAACTAATAAAAATAAACATGCCCACTCTCTGAATAGAACAGAAATTGCATAAATGATCTCATATATATGTGAGAAATTTTTGATAGAAGATGTAAAGTATATAAAAGAGAGATAGAATAATTTCTCCAAAAAGCAGTTGTCTTGGTTACTCTTCTGTCATTGCTGGGACAAAATACCCAACAACCAAAATGAAGGAAGGAAAGGTTTATTTAGCTTACCATTAGTGGAGGTTTCAGCGCATATTCAGCTGGCTCCAAGGCAGAGTGACACGTGGCAGAGGGCAGCCATTCACAGTAGTGGAAAAGAGCAGCAGCTCTGGCAGCTGGCTAGCCTCTCTCCCCTCCTTGCATTGTAATGCAGATTCCCCACCCTACGGCCAGGGTTCAGCACTCATAACTGCTATCCCAGCATTGGATCAAGAATCAATCACTAACTCCAGAAGCTGCCCCATAATTGTATGAGGCTTTGGAGGGGACAGCTAGACACAAAGCATGACAATGGTGTTGGAAAAAATGAGCTTACATATGCAAAAGAGAATCACTACACCCCTGACCTTACACCATACACAAAAAAGAACTCAAAGTGATTTAAAGACCTACAAATATATCCTAAAAATGTAACATTTAATGAAATATAGAGGAAATATTGACATTGGTCTTTGCAATGTTTTTTATCTGTGACCTCAAATACACAGGCAAGAAAAGCAGAAATAGGGACGTAGGATTATATGAAACTAAAAGTCTTCATAGCAAAGAAACTGACCAGAAGAAAATCCAGCTTACAAAATGGAAAAAAAATAATTATGAACAATATATAAGGGATTAATGTACAAAATATATAAAGAACTCATACAACTTAATAGCAAACACACATATGCACACAAGAATACACATAAAACAAAAATGTGAACACAATTTAAACGTACCCAGGAGATGAGTGGACCTTTTCTAAAGATACCCAAGTGTCCACACCATCAATAAACACAAAAGGTACTTAATATCATCAGTCCAAAAGAAAATGCAAATTAAAATGACAATTAAATATCTCATACCTGGTAAGATGGCTATTATCAAAAAAATGGGATAAGTTCTGGAAATACTATAGAGAAAAAGGAGCCCTTGTATACTATTGCAGAAATGAAAATTGGGGCTGGGGATATAGCTCAGCGGTTTAGGTGCCTTCCTGGCACGTACAAGGTCCTGAGTTCAATCCCCAGAACCGAAAAAAAAAAAAGATAAAAATGAAAATTGGTATCCATATGGTATGGAGATGCCTAAATATTTAAAAGTAAAGCCAGCAGAGAGTCCAGCCATCTCGTTACTGGGTGTACTATCTGAAGGAAATGAAAACCGAGTACCTCAGAGACAGTTGCACTCTGTGTTGGCTGCAGCAGATGAGTCATAAACAATCCTAGGGACTTGAATGCATCAAGAAAATGTGAAATACACATGAGAATTTCTTTAGTCATACAAACAAATCACAAATGATAGCATTTATGACATCAAGGATGAACGTGCTGGATGTTCTGGTATGTGAAATAAGCCAAACACAGAAAGATAAAACGCTACATAATTTCCTGTGGAATCAACAATATTGATCAACTCAAAGAAGCAGAGAGGAAATGAATGGCGATGCTGTGGGGGTGGGAAAGGGAGGTTGACAGATTTCCAGAAATCAGATGAGTAAGTTCTGGGGAATCTACTGTGCAGCGTAGTGAGCACAGGTCACTGCGTTGTATACGGGATATTTTCATACAGAAAAACATACACTCGGTGAGAGGACGTATGTGTTAACCTGCACGATTGTACTAATATTTTATCATGTGTGTGTATGTCAAATTATCTCATTATATAGTTTAAATATATAGATTTATTTTTCTCAGTAAAACTGAAAAAGTGAAAAAATTTTAATATTTTGCAATTATTGTATCGTCTTTCTTTCCCTCCCTCATACCTCTCCTTTATAAAACATATATTTCTGTACTTATGTACGATTTATTTTTCTAAGTCAGAGTTAGTTGCATAAGTGAGCCTTTTCTTCTTTTAAAATTTAGTCGTCAGTGTAATTATTCTAAAAAAACCATTATCTTGTGCTATCCAAGTACAGCCATCAAATTTAGGAAATTGATAGAGTTATTTTCTGAAGCCTTTACAAATGTTTCCAATAATGTCATTGTCACATCTTAAGTCATCAAGTCTAGCATCACAAATTACATTTAATTACAATACATTTTTTATTTACTTTAAACTGGAAATTTCATCCAACTTTATAAACATCTTTCACATTTGTTTCAGTAATGCAGGGCATTTATTTTTTAGAATTGACTTACGTTACTTTGTGATAAGACTCTGGAATTACACATACCTGGTTGAGATATCAAACAGAGCATGATTTTAAGATATGCCTTTAAGCTCATAGTACCGATAATTATTTCAATCTTTCAGCACGTTGTCCCAGTTCTCTATCGATGGCTTCTATTACCCCTTCCACCAGTAATGGACAATCTGCAAAAAGACATTTTAAAAACCGTGTAGGTGTCCTACTCTATAAAATAATTTTACATCAACATATTTTGTCCATGCATAATTTTTGTGAGGACCAATTTTTCTTTCTTTCTTTCTTTCTTTCTTTCTTTCTTTCTTTCTTTCTTTCTTTCTTCTTTCCTTCCTTCCTTCCTTTATTCTTTCTTTCTTTCCTTCCTTCCTTTCTTTTTTTTTTTTCCAGAACCAGGGATTGAACTCAGGCCTCCGCACTTGCCAACGAAGCGCTTATTCTACTGAGCCATCTCCCCGGCCCTGTCTTTCTTTCTTTCTTTCTTTCTTTCTTTCTTTCTTTCTTTCTTTCTTTCTTTCTTTCTTTCTTTCTTTCTTTCCTTCTTTTTTTTTTTTTTTTTTTTGAGACAGGCTCTTTCTACGTACTCCACGCTGGGTTTGAACTCACTATTTACTATGGGCTCAGTTCAGATCCTTCACTCTCTTGACTGTTTCCCAAGTTCTGGGACTTCAGTTGTGTAACACCAACCTCAACTTTGGAAAATCAATTTTATCTGTGATGGTTTAAAAATAGTAATTTATTTTTACTTTTATTTTATTTTTGTATTTAGGACAGGGTCTACAGGGTCTCACTGCGTACATCGTGCTTGTAGTGATCCACCTGTTTCAACCTCCCAAGCGCTGGGATTACAGGCTCGTGCCCCCACGCCCAGTCTCAAATGCCCTCTCAGGGCGCACTGGGGGCGGGGAGGCACAGCAGGCCTGGGGATCGAACGCCCGGCCCCTGCACCTGCTTGTAGGTGAGTTTGTACATTTCCTTACTCAACATTTGTTCCCATGGTGGAAAATAGTATTTAGAAATGAAGACCTGAGCTGTAGTTATTGTTGGTGGGTCATTGTGTCTAGACCCTTTCTACAAAGGGAGCTGATATTTTTTGTGTGTGTGTGTGTGTGTGTGTGTGTGTATGTAAATACAATGTTACAGATTGTTAGTTCAAATTGAGACACAGCTTACAGTTTTCCTGTACCTGTGTTTCCCTGTCCCCACAGCAAATCCCTCACTTGGCTGGACTCCTTTGTTTAGCAGACTGTACTGTGTGCACAACACACTCACGAGGAAGAATGCAGGATTGGTTAACAGGTTTTCCTTTCCCCAGGAATGAGGGCATGTGGTCCAAGTACTGAGTTCAAGGTTGCTTCCATTAATTGTTTTATTTTTTTCTCCTTCAGTGTATAGAGTGTGTTTTACTTGAAATAAAGTTGGGACCATTTGCTTTTGTTTGCTTTTTATTTTCCCCATTCTAAGTATTAATTTAGTTCATTTTTGAATATGTAGACTATTTCAAAGGTAGAAATAGCCAGACTGAGAACAGAGTCCTTTCCTTTCGTATCTCTTCCACATGATTGTTTTCATGCTTCATGTAATAATCAATTTTATAGTTCTCTGATTAATATTTCTTGTCTTTTAAAAAGACACAGTAGGTTTTAATATGATCTTTTCTTATTATATTAGTTTATTTAAATCTTAAATTGTATACTTCCCATTTTTTTTCGTTCCTGGACCATAACTGATACATTTCTGTCACAGCATATATTTAAATATTATTCTATGATTTCCCACCTACCATAATGTGCTATGTTATTAGATGTTTTATTTCAAACTTTTAGAGAAATTTATTTTTATATTCACCTTAAGCACCAAAGTTTTAATTTGATATGTTTGCATTTCATGTAGTTTACAGTTGTGCTGGGCAATGGTTACTTATATATCCCAGCTTGTTTCTTTGTTTTTATCTTAATCCCCTTCCTTGCTCGCCCCTCTCCCCATCCTCCTCCAGTTTCCCTGTCTCAGTTTTCATTCTTATTGATATGATTTGCTTTAGCTCATGCTACAGTCAATAGCATTTACATTCTTACATTCGTAGGGTTACTGTGTCCCTGGACATGGGGTATATTTCCCATTCCCCTCCTCCTCACCTGTCGCCCTTGTTGCCTTGAACCAGTTCTCCATTGCAAGAGATTTGTCCCGTTGTCCAATCTGCCATCCTTTATCACTTCTTTGTTTCTACTTTACCTTGCTCAAAGGATGCCATATGTATTCAAGCTCCTGTGTCTGTTTCAACACTGTATTTCCCAGGTGCCTCCATTTTCCTACAAATGTCTCAAATTTGTCATTCTTTACAGTTGAGAATTATTCCATTATGTATAAATACCACATTTTCTGTATCAAATTGTCTGTTGACTGATATACAAGCTACTTGCAGAATTTAGCTATTATGAATTGAAGCACCAGTTTTTATGTTAAAACTGAATATTTTAAAACAAAAATGCATTATCCAAAATATTTATCATTTCAATTGCTCATTATATGTTTACATAGATACAAATTTTCAATTGAGATTATTTTTATTGCTTAAAGAAAACTTTCTTTTTTTTATATTTTTATTTATTTAGTTAGTTTTGTTTTTGGCAGAACCGGGGATTGAACTCAGATCCTTGCGTTTGCCAGTCAAGCGCTTATCCTACTGAGCCATCTCGCCGGCCCCAAAACTTTCTTTTTTTAAAGACTCATTGTTTATCTAAAAAAAAGAAGTTTAAATATTTCTTTAGTTTTGAAGGATTTTTGCACTGGTAAACAGAATTGTAGACAAGAAATGGATTTTTTTTCAAATATTTACAATGTTTATTTCTTTTTTGGTTTGGAAAGTTTCAAATTAGAAGTTTGTGTTAATTTGCTTCTTCATTCGTCAATGTCTTTTTTTTCTTCTCTGGGTCCCTTTAAGTTTTTTTTTTTTTTATTATTATTAGTGGATTTAAAAGCTTGAATATAGGGCAGGATGTGTGACTCAGCAGGGAGCATTTGCTTAGTGTGTAAGAGGGTTCTAGTCCCAGTACAAAGAAAGAAAAAGGGAAGGAAGGAAGGAAGGAAGGAAGGAAGGAAGGAAGGAAGGAAGGA
>NW_004524662.1:11530380-11532885 GCF_000260255.1 Octodon degus | reverse complement strand
TTTTTTTTTTTTTTTGCGGAACCGGGGATTGAACTCAGGCCCTTGTGCTTGCCAGGGAAGCGCTTCTTCTACTGAGCCATTTCCCCGGCCCCTGGCTAAAATACTTTTAAAGAAAAAATAATAATTTAAAGAAACAATAAAATTTATATTGGGTTCTGGTCCTCCATTTGATGGTGTCAGGCTGACTCTTGCCTTCTTTTCAGTGACCCTCTACTGCTGCAGCCCTGCAGAAAGAATTTGAAAAAAGCTTAAGATTAAGTCATTTACTTTAGGTTTTCTGTTCGGAAATCCTCTGCTACATACTTTTTCTGTTCTCCTGTATCTTTTCCCTTAACACGTTGTAACTTTTCATTGTTTATTACTTATGGTATTTGAACATTTATTATGATATGCATGTACAGTTCTGATAATGACTGCTTGCAGACTTTGAATGCCCCATGTGGGCATTAAAGTGTGTGTGTGTGTGTGTGTGTGTGTGTGTGTGTGTGTATGTTGCCGGTATTTCATTTATTTAAAGTCTCTATCTTGTCTCTCCTCTCACTAGTATATGGAAAATTATATAAAAATGTCCCATCATCAACTAAAAATATTTTGTTGATTTTCACCATCTTAAACTCACTAAATAGACTTGGGCTTTCTGTTTTGATGAAAACCCTGATGTATAATAATGTATTATATACTTTTCGTGAAATAGAAGGAATTCAGTATAATTATCCTATGTTCAGATTATTCTTTCATTTCAAATATATTTTCATTTTTATTATGCTACTATTATTCTAGTGTTATTTACAAAATCATTGTATTATTTTACACAAACTTTTCAATTATGTAGCATATACATATATTTTTATTTTGAAATTTTGAAATAAATTGAAACTTACTTAAAAATTGCAGGAACACACGCAGTCCTAGCCCAGCCCGGGTGAGTGTGTGGGACAGCTTCCAGCTACCCTGTGCCAGCAGAACCTACTGGTTCCAACCCAGGTGCAGCATGGGTGAGACCCTCTTCCACACCCTTGGGACAACCCCCACCACTCCGGAGCACCTCTCCAATCCCGCCCGCAGAGTAGGAATTTCTGTCGCATTCAGGGAACCCCCAGGCCCAGTCATAGCCCAGGGCTGGTGAGTGTACGGGAGAGATTCCGCTTAACCTGCACCACTGGGACCTACTGGTCCCAGCCCAGGTGCAGCGTGGGTGACACCTCATCACCATCTTGGGACGCCTCCCATTGCTCCGCAGTACTCACTCATACCCCACCTACAGAGTAGGAATTTCTGTCACGTTCTGGAAACCCCCAGACCCAGTCCTAGTCCAGGCCCACAGAGTGTGTGGGAGAGCTATCTCTCCCCCCTACTCCAACTTCTCCCCTCCAGACTCAGCTCAGGCCTAGCATATAGGCCTGGGGTGAAACTCTGCAGCTGCAGTCCCGCAGAGGGTGTAGGGGACAGAACCACCCAGCTAGTAAAGGAGCAGAACATCTTGTCAGAGGGGCACAATAGGTTCACTCCCAAGGGCAGCAACAGGATGGAACTGAGCACAGCAGCCAGACCCATGACAGGAATGCTGGATAAATCCAAACTTTGTAATTATACACCTGAACTTCAGTAAGTGCTAAGACTATAACTGCAAGAAAGATCTACAACAAAGGTCAGAAGACAGTGCTACACAAAATGACAATGAGAAGGAGGAAAATGCAATCTCAGAACCCAAGCCTACCCATAACAAGTGCAGAGGACACTAAAACAGAACAAATTGGGAATCACACAGCTGAAAGCAATGAATCAACAGCTTCTGAAGTAAAGAAGCAGCTGCAGAAAGGTATAGAGGAACTCAGATTGGAAATGAAAAAAGAAATCCCTGAATTAATAACATCTCCAGTAAAGAATCAAATGGAGAAATATATGGAGGAAACCCAATGCCCACCCAGAAAAAGTGCAGAGGACACTAGCTCAGCTCAAATGGATGAATTAATAGTGCTGATAGTAAGCAACAGCAGAAAGTCATAGAGGAACTCAGAGCGGAATTCTTTTCTACTAGCTAGATCAAATGTACGAATTAATAGCATCGATAGTAAATAAGCAACAGCAGAAAGTTATAGAGGAACTCAGAGTGGAATTCTTTTCTGAAATAAAAAAAGATTTCTCAGAACTCAAAGCATCTGAAGTAAATAAGCAACTACAGAAACATAGGGAGGAAACCCAATCTGAAAAAAACACTGCAGTAAAAGAATTTATAACTGCTTCTAAAGAAGAAATTGATAAAAAAAAGAGGAGATTAGAAAAATAGTAGATTCCTTGAATGAATAATACAGGAAAGAAATAGATCACATGAAGCAGAGTAAAAGAGACATAGAGGAAATTAAAATCTCAGTCACAAACTTACAAAACCGCTTACGTGAAAGTGAAGACAGAGTTTCAGACCTTGAAGAAGATGGTGCAGCTAATGAAATGATAAGAATGGATCTCTTAAAAACAACTAGGATAGGGCCAGGGAGATGGCTCAGT
>NW_004524662.1:11518362-11529649 GCF_000260255.1 Octodon degus | reverse complement strand
TTTCAATGTATCCTTTTTATTTATCATATTTATTTCTGTTGTAGTACCATTCTTTTAGTTATATTTTTCATATTCTCTCTTGTTACTTTCATGCATCTCCTTGAATCTATCAGTTCTTTTATAGCTTAAAAAATGCTTTTGTCTGTTAATTTATGCATCTCTATTACTTACACTTTATTTGGACTGGTTGGTTTTTCTCTAAGTTGCAGATTTAATTTTCTCACTTCCTCAAATGTATAATGATATTTGATTGAATGAATGACATGATGAATTTTATGTTTCTGTATGTTGCTTTTTGTTGTTGTGGTTGTTTTGTTCTTTTATCAAAATGTATTACCCTTTATTCTGGCAGACAGGCAGGTTACTTGAGATTTAGTTTTGCCCATTCAAGCTTTTCTTGGATCATTTGATAATGCGAGTATCAAATGCAGTAGGTTTGCTTTAAATCTAATTTAGTCTTCTTGAAATTTCTAGATAGAGTGCTGGCATTTCAGAGAGAAGCTCTGGCTTCTACAAATGTGGACTTCTCCTAGCTGTCTGTGTGTGGACTGGACATGGTTTGGATCACAGCTTTTGTGCTTTGGGCCTCAACCTGTATGTGTATGATGTGATGCTCAGCAGCAGACTCTGGGGGGATTGCACAAAATTTTCAAACATTGATTTCTATGCCTTCTCTTTTACTGTGTTCTCCTCAACAGCTTCCAGTCACCCGCACCTAAGCAACTTGAATCCCCCTCTCTGCCTGGCCTCCACCTTGTCATTACAGTGTAGTCCTGACGTTCTTCCAAGCAGAAATCTGGTGTGAATCTAAGGCCACCTCACTTCTTTGTCCTTCTTCTCTGCCTTCTCCTTCTTTTTCTTTCTTTTTATTAAAAATTTTAAAAGTAATTTTATTGAGAAAGAGGTATCTTTTTTTTTTCAGAACCAAGGTTTGAACTCAGGCCATTGCGCTTGCCAGGGAAGTGCTTATTCCAGAGAAAGAAGTATCAATGAGACAGTTTCAAACAGGTTAATAGGATAGTTACAATAATTAATACATTGCATATTTTTGTCTTTGTAGTAGTTATTCAGAGTACAAGATGCAGACATGATATCTTGTCCAAACACTATTACTACAAATCTTTCTTCTCTTTGAACTAAGAGAAAGTAGCTGTATATCTATCCTATTTTTTATATACAGACATATATATATATATATATATATATATATATATATATATTTACTACAAAATGGTCCTTCATTTATATCCCCCTTTTTCATTTAGTTTTTACAGACATGGGTGTTCCACTGCCATTCAAATATTGCAGGTGCATGAATTCAGCAAAAATAATCCAGTACAGTCCAATAGTTCGTAATGGTAATGGATTATCTGCAGAAATGGTAATGTAAAATCCTGAGGGGATTTGACTGACCTTGTCAAATACAAAAGTTACATTTTTTTTTGTTATCTATGTCTTGCTTTATCTTGGTCTTAAACATCCAGCAGAAAAATATAAACACAAGGTACAAAAAATAAAGCTATATTAATATGCTGAGTTGTAAAATGCTCGTCAACAACTTCTGATATTGCCAGTCCTATGGATAACCCACTACTATTATGGACTACTGGACTATATTGGACAATTTTACTGAGTTCATGCACCTACAATATTTAAATGGCAATGGAATAGCAATCTCTGATAAAACTAAACAAAAAAAGATATACAAATGAAGGACCATTTTGTATCTGTATGTACAAAATAGGATAGATATACAGCCACCTTCCCTTAATTCAATGAGAAGAAAGATTTGTACTAATAGTGTTTGGACAGGACATCATGTCTGCATCTTGTACTATGAATAAGTACTATGAAGATAACAATATGCAATGTATTAATTATTGTAACTGTCCTGCTAATCTGTTTTGAACCTGACTCAGTGCTATTTGTTTTTCAAAAAAATTATATAAAAAGATAAGTGAGTGCAAACTTTCTTTGCATCCCCTTATTTTTCTAGCTGCTTTCGGTTCATAGGTAAGTCTGGCTCCACATATGTTCACAACACACATCTTTAATCATTGGAGTTCTGTCATAATCAGTGACAATTTTTTTTTATTCTCTTCCAAATCCTGCCAGCTTGCAGTTATCTCCTTCCATTGTTTAACCATCTATTATTTGAGTTCTGTATTTGCTCTCAGCTTTCCTGCACAGAGGAGTTTGCTTTATCAAATAGCTTTAAATTCTTGCTGAATTAGTTTGCTATGATTTTATTTTCACTGTATTAAAACAGTTTCCTGATGAATATTCCTTTTTTTATTTTTTGGTTTCCTTTATCTTAAGTTTTCAACTTTCATTGGCTGTGCTTTTTAAAATTATCCAACATAGAAAGGGATTTTTTTATTTTTTAAAGACAATTAAAATATTTAAACAAAAAACCCGCAGGATTTAAAAATAATTTATAAGACTATTCACAATAGATTTTTCTGCTGGAGAACACACAGAATTGAGTTAATACTGCTTGCTAGATTTTACAGCATAGTCTTTTTCTACTTAAATGGCACAGAAAGAGGCTTATGGGCGTGTGTGGAATCTGTATTCTTTGTGTGTTCATACAAAAAAAAAAAATCCAGCACTATAGCTTTGCTCACTTCAGTGCATGCTTTTCCCCTTTGGGGAATGTACATTTTTGGTGGAATGTTTTTAGATTTGATGTGCCAGGGTTTTTTTTCAGGGTGTTTTTTCTGAGATTATTCTTCATTGCTTTTAATTTTTCCTTTATTTTAAAGCTTTGGCAATATCTTTATGTTTTCAAGCTGTATTTTAGCTGTCGTCAAGCGTGGTCCAAATAGAGGTTCTGAGATTTTTTAGTCTGGCATTTTAAGTTTTATTCAACTTTCAAGAAAAGACAGACAAAATCCTGAATTCTGAAGCTATTCTAGAAACAAAAGTAAGACACATTTGTTGACTCATTGATGCCTCCTGAGTATGACAGCATAATGCCTTTTTGCAGTTGAAATTTATAAAATGTTCCACTTTGTGAAATGTGTATCTTCCATGTGCTGTGGGTACTCGATGATTGGTGGCATGTGACTAAAACTGTGGGTTCAGAGAGCACTTGTGGAGGTTTGTAATCATTTAAACAATCAGTATGTGTGTGTGTGTGTGTGTGTGTGTGTGTGTGTGTGTGTGTGTGATTCTGGGCATTGAATTCAGGGCCATGAACATGCTTGGCATGTGCTGTCCCACTGAGCTACCCTCCCCAATCCTGCACAAGAACTTTTTGTTGCTGTTGTATTTTAGGGAAAGGTATACAGGGTTTTCAAGGTCTCACTACTAGATCAGACTCACAGTGATTCTCCTGTTTACAGCCTCCCAGGTGCTGGGATTACAGGTGCGTGCTACCACACCCAGTCTCAATTGCTATCTCAAAGCATCCCAGGGTCAGGGCTGGCACGGCGGGTCTTTGGATCAAATTCCCAGCCCCTGCACCTGTTTGCATCTGCTGAACTATTTGGCCGGCCCCACAATCACTTTAAAAATGAACATGGTGGCAATAAGGGTGGTTAAATCACAGAAATATTAGAGTTGACTGGCTGCTTAGAAACCAAGAAGCACACACTGGACAGTCCATCCAGATGGGAGGAGGAACCCAGCTCAGGGAAGGAGAGCAACTATTTCAAACATAAGCAACTATTCAAAGATAACAATACGAAATATGATAACCATTATTAATTTCCTATCATCTTGTTTTGAAATTGTGTCATTTTTAAATTGTTTTTTATTCTCTTTAAAATTTAAAAAAGAGAATGATTTGGGATTAAGATCATTTCTCTTTGTTTTACCACAGTGAGAACTTACTGCTTGTCCCTCCGTGTAAGGCTGACATGGTCTGCATCAACACACAGATGATATTATGACAATAATATTACGTCAAAAACTCTGAGAGTTTCAAAAATTCACCGATGACTGTGCCCATAGTAGCTAATAGCTTTCTGAATTGCCTTTAATTTATATCCTTATATATTACTCTGGTGTATGAAAATGTTCAGGAAGAATGTTTGAAACTCGAGGCATGTAAAACTGAAATAAAACAGATTTTTGCATGATTTTCAACATCTAAGGGGACAATATGCCAATAATGTTAAATCTATAGAAGATTTTTAAAGATACTTGTCCATAATTGAAGACACCAAGAACACTTTTTTTAAAAAATTGAAATAAAACATTACATCTTGAAATTTTAAACTTAAAAAAGAAAGTCCGTAATTTCCATGTAATTCCCCAGTAATTGTATTTTTTATTTCATTTTACTTTAATAATAGTATTTTAGAGGACAAGTTTACAACTACCTTGATTTAATGTGGAAAGCGATCTCCATCTTCCATGAGTTGACATTGAATGGATTGGGGCAAAAATCTAACTTAAATGATTAAAATCAAATGTATTACATGTTTATATTTAAGGTATTATTTTTTCTTTAATGTGATGAAAGTATAATAGGAATCTATGTCCTGTTTTACAAACATGGTAAAGTGGGCTACTCAGTGTAAAGTAGTGAGATAATTTGAAGCTGAGGAAACATACATACAGTGTGATAGGCCCACATACCCTGATGAGTTAACCAACAGGGAAAGATAGAAGGAGGGGAGAGCCTTGAGCCCTTAATCTTATTTTATGGTGGTATTCATGGACTAAAAAGAGTGAAACAACAGTCACCACACTTTCAGAAATGAGTCAGTTTCATGTCTCAAGCTGATTATAAACTGCTTAAGGGTGGCAGCCTCCCACAGCTGATTGTAGCTGTGATTAGAATAGAGGATGGTCGTTAGTCTGGGTATGTCATCTGTACCCAGAAGCCTCTGGGCCTGATCATCTAGTGAATTTGGAGTTGCTTTGGGGCCAAAACATTTGCTTCCAAGTAACTTTTCTTATACATAGTCTCAGACAGCTCATCAACAGGCCAGCCACATAGGCTTATGTCATGTTCTGTACTGTCTAGCATATATTAGGACGATTTTATAATTTTAAGAACTCTGCCTTGATTTTCAGTCCCTTCAGTTCTTCATGTTTTTCCTCATCACAGGGAAAATAACATGAACATAGGCAATGCCGCTCTACCAATCTCCAGGCTGTTGTGAGAATCAGGAATTTTATTCAACAGGCCAGATTCAGGATGCTTGTAATAAAGAAGGACAAGAATATTCATATCAATGTTGTGGTATTTGGTGAGAGAACCCTGAGTAGAGGTGATTGTAAAAACTTTTTCTGTGTTTTTATCTTTTTCAATAACATAGGAAATTTGATATTTAAAGACATCCTTTGACTCCTTTTTTCTGAACATGCTTTCTTAGAATATATGTGAATAAAAAGCCTGATTTGCAGAATAAAAAAAAAAAAAACCTTACTTTTTTTTAGTAGCACCTTAAATGTAAGGTGTTCACAATTTTGATACGTATTTCCAAGCTTTAAGACTCAACTGAGAAACTTTTTCTGTTTGCAAGATCAACGTTGACTAAGGATAAGCAAATTCTCTAACAGTTGGTAGACAACTCAAAACAACCCATAGTGGACATTTTTGTTTCATTCAGTTGACTACATACAATAGGATAATAAAATAATGAGCAGACTTGAGATATTGTGGGTGACAATTTAAGAAAAAGATATTTATTTCTCTTCATACAAAGGGCAATTTGATTTAAAACAAAATGCGTGGCAGCGTTTTCTAGTATAATTTGTGGCTACCCTATAACAATTAAATACTCTTATTCATCGGTGTAATACTTTTTGAAAAAATATAATACTAACTTTAAGGAAAAAGTAAGCTAGTTTTTCAGATTATTGCATTTTTCTTAAGCTTAATTTAACCTGTTAAGACGAATTTAAGAAATAATGAATCTGAAATGATTGTAACGGAACAATTTTATTCTGGAAAGATAAATCCTTCCTCCCTCACACTTACAGAACTACCAACTAAATAAAAGAGTCAGTGTGCAATCTAAAGCCACGTAGTGATATTCAAAAGGAAATTTTAAAATTAAAGATGTGGTGCACGCCTGAGTGTTGCATAGGAACATTTTTCATAGCATCTGCATAGCTTTGTTTGAAGAAGAACATATTTAAAAGAAAGAAAATTATTTAGTCTCCACATGCTTATTCTTTACTCCACTAACTTGACAATAATGGAATCTCCTCAACTAAAAATTCATGTTTTTTATGTAAAGCAAAAAAGTAAGAATGGTCAGTATTCCACTTTATTTTCCTCCCAAGCAAAAACAAATAAAAGACATAATTAATCCAGGAAAGTAATTCATGATTCGTATAAGTGGCACTACACATTTCTGAAATGTCCTCCAAACTAAAGGTTTATAATGAGTGAGACAAGAAATTATAATTCACTCTATCAAAAATCTGAAGAGGGAGGGAATATTTTTGCTATGCACAAGCTGAATCAAGTTAATGAGGCATCTAACATTGCAAAAAGAACGTTGTCTATAAATAAATTCAGTCTGATTGGGATGTATTAGTTGTCTGATAATATTCTGTAGCCTACAGATGCTTTGGGGGGAATGTAGATTTCTTGAAAGAGAAAGTCCAATGGAATTACATTGGCAAGGCTCCAGGTCACTTCCTGTAAATGACATTAAAAGCAAATTTCCTTTTAAAAAATGACTTTGCATTCATGATAATATTCCAGTGTAATGCATTTAGCTTGATATCAAATGTGCTCTTCAGCTGAAATCCATCTGAACCTTAGAATGCAGGAAAGGCATGTACCCACTTGCTCATATCCATATACCTTTTCCATTGAGATCTGTCTCTTAAGGTACCACTCATGGTAACACAGCTACCATCCTCGGGCTAAGAAAAGGATGCTGTTTGATTCGCAGCTACTGCTCAGGCTAGAAAGAAACTTTGTGCGTGTGCTTATGCTTATTGTTAATGGGAGGGCTAAGCTTTTTATTAATGAGTATGTGTTATTTCTGATTAGCTGCCAGATATTTATAGAGTGATATGAGTCTAATTAAATTAAAAGTTCAGTTTTCACAGAATTCGTGCATGTGAGTGTGAGTGTATGTGTGTGTTTAAAACAAAATTTTATAAAATATAATCAGAATACATTTTATATATTCCCTTGTGTTTCCTTTAGGTAAGTCTTAATTTATTTACTCAAATTTTTAATAACTTTCAACACTTTTTTAGAAATATTTCTTGTATATTCAATATACACGTCCATCAACTTTGTCCTTTTAAAATTGTTTTAAAAGTATAAATGCATACATCTTGGCAAAAAAATAGAGAAAAGTCATAACTACAAGGTTGGACTATCTGTCTCCTCCACACATCTCATCTCCCTAAACATGTCCACCATTAAGACTTTCTTGTGTATTCTTTCAGAAGTATTTCTCAAGGAGCGCACCTTCTTTCCTCCAGTCCTGTTTGCTCTGAACATCTTCCCCCTGCTTCCCTGGGCTTCGCTTCCTCAGACTCCAGAGCCAGGCCTTCTAAATAAAGGTTTGTGAAGGAATGGCTCTTGATGGACACAAAATCAAAAGACATGTGTGTACACTCTTGGAACCCTGCTTTAATTTTACTGACACATTTTAGAAATCCTGCCTTAGAATTCTAAGACTTACATGGATTTTATTGATCATGAATTTTCAATTTTTATTCATTTTGATTATTTGTTTTATAATTTGTCAGACTGGGAAGTAGAATATCTTTACACTGGCCACTTTTACTTAAAAGTTTTTTTCTCTTTACTGCATTATGGTAAATAATTCTCTTTACTTTGTCTTATATAAATATTAGAGTATTTTCAAAGGTTCAACATAGGCAAAAATAGTCCTTCTTCTAATCTTTTTTCTTTTTTTTCTTAAGTTTATTGGTTCAATTTAGGTATACATAATGATCACATTCATCACAGGAAATTTGTGTCTGCACATGATATATCCTGAATGCTCTGTTTTCCCTCATCTCCTCCCTCCCTTCAACCCTTCTTCCCCTTCTTATTTACAAAGCATTGCAGTATCTTTCAGTATCTCACACCAGAGAAACAATGTGATATTTACATGTGTCTGATTTATTTCACTTAAGACTATGGTTTCAAAGTGCATTCATTTATCCCCGGATTTTTCAAATTTATGCTTCCTTATGACTGCATAGCACTCCATTGTATAAAAATATCACATCTTTTTTATCCATTCCTTGGTTGATGAGCATGCTGGTCCCACCCCCTGAGATAGCAATTGAGGCTGGGTGTGGTGTAACCCCTCTCTTAAGAGGCTGTAAACAGGCAGATTATTATGAGTCTGATCTAGTAGTGAGACCCTAAACACCCTGTAGACCCTTCCCTAAAATACAAAAAAACAAACAAACAAACAAACAAAAAAAACCCTGTGCTGCTATAAACATGGGTGCACTTACATCTCTGTGGTATAATGTTTTTATTCTTCTGGGAAAATACCCAGAAAAGGAATAGCTGTGTCCACACTGCTTTTTACAGTGATTGTACGAATATACACTCTCAACAATAGAGAATGTTTCTTTTCCCCCACAGACTCTCTAGCATTCATTATTGGTTGATTTCTTTCTTCCTTGCTTTTTTTTTTTTCCTTTTTCTTCTTTTTTTTTTCATTTGTGTATTTGGTATAGATTGTCATTACACAGGTCGGACTCATGGTGATCCTCTTGTTTTTGGCCTTCCCAGCACTCGGATTACAGGTGTGCACCACCATGCTTGGTCTCGATGGCCTGCTCAGCCAGCGCACCTGGTGGCAGGGTCAGTATGGCATGCAGGACCAGGGATCGAACCCTGGTCTTTGTGCTTGTCAAAACAGGTCTTAGTCTGCTTAGCTAGCTCGCTGACCCTACTAGTTGATTTCTTGACAGTATTCATTCTTTCTGAGGTTAGTTGGAATCTCAGCATTGTTTTAACTTGCATCTCTTGAACGACCAGTCAGGTTGAACAGTTTTTCATATATGTGTTTGCCATTTGTATTTCTTCCTCTGAGAGGTGTGTATTCATGTCAGATGGCCTTTTAAATTTGGGGAGTGGCCTCATTTTCTTCAATTCTTTATAAATTCTAGACATTACTTCTTTGTCTAAGGGACAATCAGATAAAAATTTTTCTCACTATGCAGGGTGTAGCATCACTTTATTGTTGATTAGTTTTTCTGTCTAAAAATTTTTATCAGAACAAAATTCTAGTTGTTGATTCTCTGTAGCATTTTCTGTGAGTATGGATTTTAGTTATGAAATTGTTGCCTATGTTTATGTGTTTCAGAGTTTTACCGTTTTTTCTTCCAGAATATTCAGTGCTTCTGTTTTAATATTTGGTTCATTGATCCACTTCAATTTTATTTTAGTGCATGGTGAAATTTATCAGTCCAGTTTTAATCTTCAGGTTATGGAAAGGTAGTTTTTCCAGTATCATTGACTGAAGAGGATCTCTTTCTGCCAGTGTACATATTGGTCCCTTTTATCAAAGATAAAGTACCTGAGTGGATTTGGAGTTATTTCTGCATCTCTACCCTCTCTGTTGATCATTAGATCTGCTATCTTTTCACCAGTAGCAAGCTGTTTTAATCACAGTAGTTTTATAGTATAATTTCAAGTCAATAATTTGGATGCTTTCTGCCTTGTCTTTGTTGCTCAGGATTTCTTTTGCTATTCTAGGTGTCTTCTGCTTCTAAATGAATTTCAGGAATGCTTTCTGTTGTTCTGTGAGTTATGTTCATGGTGGTTTTATTGGAATTGAATTAAATCTATATACTAATTTTGGGAGTGTAGCTATTTTTACTACTGAATGTTACAGTACCTTGAAAGGGGAGATCAAAGAGGGTATCATCTAATCTTTCCCTGTTTCCAAATTCTTTCTAAGCAGAACCTTAAAATCTTAGAGTTAAAAGAGAGTCAAATTATATTATTCTGCTTTGAGTTGATAAATAAATCCATCTTGTGGAGATAAATATCTCTGGAATTGCTTTGTACTTCTTTTAAATGATGAGACCTTCACTATTTCACACTATGTTCCTTTTATGGTCTACTCTGGCATTGGTTAGTTACTTCTGGTTATTTCTCCTAGTTCCACCTTCTCTGTATAGTGAACTGGGTCTCTGTTGTCTTTTACCATCACTGTGGATATCTGAGGAATCACTGTGTTCTTCCAGGACCATAGTTTTTAAAATACCAGTGTTAGATAATTTTACATCTCTTGAACTTCTATGAAGTGCAATTTCTTTATATTTCCTCTTGACTTTAATCAATGTAATTAATCCTTTATTGAGCAGCAAGTAGAAGGAAGGATCTATCATAGATACAATGATTATGAAATGATCTTACCACTGGAGAAGATTATCTTGGTCACTATTAGTTCTTACTTTCAACATCGGGGAGGGGGTCAATTGAGTATAGATCAGCATGACATGTTTAGCATAGGAATGAAAAGATTGTGGCTAAATAAGCTAAACGTCAGTCAAATCCTTTCAATATTCCATGATCCTATTTGAAATAGAAGTCCAATTTTATTTTTAAGTTGTGATTTCCTGAATGATCTGGCCTCTGACAGCTTCTGCAATGCCATCTCCTGCTGTTCTTCCATCACTAGTACAATATAGACATACATGCCTTTTGTAAATTCTCCAAAGGAGTCAAGTTTTGTTAAATTTGTTCTTTCTTTTGTGTGAAAAAGCCCTGAACTTGGTGAGAGCTCACTACACATTTTTCGGATGAATGAATGAATTCGAACAAAACTTTCTTCTTTCAAATCGTGTATTTTCTACAGCCTTCAGAATACAAATACACAATCCAAACTTTTAAGACAATGATATAGTATTTAGCCACTCCCAAATTTATTTGGTTATATATTTTTCCCTGTACCATCGCCAAGAACAAAATTATTCTGTACAGTACATACTTTGAGAATCATGGAAGAGCAAAAATTGAATTTACATCTTTGTTGCCACCGATACCTTACATGGTCTTGGGCAAGGTATTTGTCTCACACTATCTCATATGTGTGCCTCTGAGGGAGAACAGTAAAGACTCAGCTTTTATTCTGCCAGCTTTTAGTGAAAATAAAGGCAAATAAAACAAGTGACAGATGGAAATTAAAACATTTTGTTTCTAATGACTGTCAGAGGGAAAACAGCTCAGTATGAAAGACAAATGAACCTGAAAGCTGAACCTAAAGCTCAGGCCTTGCTGGACTGCTTCAGGCTGTATAAGCCTTTCTATATTTCTGCAATGTTCTCTCAGTGGCCAAAGGGAATTGTCTGTAGGAAGCTCCAAAGCAAGTGGGACATGGTG
>NW_004524662.1:11509311-11517852 GCF_000260255.1 Octodon degus | reverse complement strand
TGATCCTCCTGTCTCAGCACCCCCCAGCACTGGGATTACAGGCATGCACCACCATGCCTGGCTCTGGTGGCCAGTTCAGTGTGTCCAGGGTTCCAGGACCTGCATGGCGTGTGGTACCAGGGATTAAAACTAGGTCCTTGTGCTTGCCAGGCAGGCACTTAAACCACTGAGATATCTCTCCAGCCCTACAGACACCTTCTATGAGGCAGAACAAGAGAACAAGTAAATAACCTATCTTTCAGCACCTGGAGCAGTCCACGGTGGTTAATCATCAGTTCTATTTTGGTCCAATTTGCACAGCCAAAAGTCTCACCTACACAGAATATCAAGCACTCTCCAACTTCATTCTCAACCATGTTCACCAAATATTTTTCAGGGAGCAGTTTTGAAATAATTATTGTATTTACTTGTGATGTCCAGAATTTGTACTTTCCTATAGATTCCCTTAACTCCTAATTCCCAGCTAAGAAACAGTGTTTCCCCATTCTCCTCTGGGAGTACCCAGTCTAAACAATTAAGTTCCCTTCTTTATATCTTATGCAATAATTGCATGCTTGTTATTGAATGTGGCCTTGATTGGCTTAATCTACAGCTATGTAGGGATTTAAGGGATAATTTATAAAGGGAAATTATTCAACACTGTTATTTGACCAATAACTGGAAAAATGCTATTTGCCAGTATGCTTGCTTTCTTTCCTGTAAGAATAACTCCCTGAGAAACATAGTCTTTTATTTGTTTTTATTTCTTTATGTCATTATCTTAGAACATATTATTGATTGTTTGCTTTTTCCTACCTTCTTGAATATGAATTAATATTATGAAGGCGGAGGCTTTGTCTAACTCAGTGTGTCATATCCAGAACTAACCACTTCCTAAGACGCGATAATTTCTCATGACAATGTTGGTTCAATAAATGAAGGGGAAAGAGGAGATAGTGAAGGAAAGAAGTACCTGGAATCAATTTACTGCCTCTCAGCTGAAGATTTACACTTCAATACCTATTCTATATCAAAAGACAGAATTCCTTTCAGCCTTTCTCCTCAACAGTTAACACAATGTCAGACTTTCTCAGACAGAGGGTCTTAAATGAACATCTCTGGAGGAAGGAGATTCCACTGCTGGTTCTGGTTGCTTTGTGATCAGGAGAGATGAGGGAACATCCACCTGTTCCCAGGCTCAGCACTATGTCTCTGATGTGCAGCACTGTGGAAAATTCCTAGCCCATCTTGGCCTAGAAATCTCCTTCTCACTGGTCCATCCACACACTGTTCTAAGTTTCATGGCCATGTGACACCCTTTACATTCTTATGTCCTTGTACCTGGCCAATGACTTTGTTTTGCACTCACACATCTGATCTCTACTTATCTTGTAACTACAAGCTCGTGTGTTATGGAAAATACAAGAACTTGTCTGCCTTCAATAAGCATGATGCTATGCTTTCTCTAGTGAAATCTAGAGGCATTAAGGATGGAACCTCAACCCTTGTTTGTCCTTCTTCAGACTTTTCTCCTCATCCCTAGGGAAAAGTGTTCTCTTAATCTTACCATTGCTCCTTTATCATAGCTCAATAATTCTTTATACTGAATTACTAATTTTTTTCATATTTCATATCCAAACACTTTGCTCTGACTCAGAATAATTTTGAAGGGACAACCAACATCAGAACTTGCCATAGAGTGCTGCAAAACCTCCATTCAAACTGGATTAGAATTCAGTTTCTCCCACTCACCAACACCATGTTCTTCCTTGCACTCCTGTTATGTGCTTATGCAATAAACCTGTTGCTTGCTGCTCTCTTTCTAAAGAAACACTTGCAACAAGATCTTAACTAGAAGAACATAAACTAAACAAAAGTAGGATATTCTCTTGAAAATTATTTTGCTTTTTTCTGACCATGGTGTGTTTTATTTCTTGTCATTCTTGCAGTTTCCAAAGTTTTCTTCTGAGAAAAGCTTTGTGTGTGTCCTTTTTCAGTTGCTGCTGTAACAAACTATATATTCAGTGGGATAAAACAGCACATATTTATCTACTTACAGTTGTATGTGTCATAAATCTGGGTGGGTTCAGACATAGTCTTTATTTTTTTGTTTTGTATCACAAGGGGTAAACTAGCCTGAACTTTTATCTACAGTCTCTGAGAAAGAATCAATTTCTAAGTGGTCTTACTTACTTCTCTTTCTTTCTTTTTTCTTTTTCTTGTTCTTTTTTGGCGGAACCAGGGATTGAACTCAGGCCCTTGTGCTTGCCAGGGAAGCACTTATTCTACTGAGCTATCTCTCCGGTTCCTTACTTACTTTTCTTGTTGCTGAGATGAAATGCCTAACACTGAAATCTACAGGAGGAAGGTTTATTATAGCTCACAGCTTTTAGAAGTTTTAGTCGATAGATGGCCGACACCCGGGTGAAGTAGCATAGCAGAGGACAGCAAAGCACCAAAGTAGCAAAGAAAATGCAAGCAGACAACTGTGACCCTTTTCTGTCCTTTGTGTCCTATCTAGGCTACCCACTTACGGTAGGGAGCCCTCGCACCTGGCGTGACCTTCTTAGCATCACACTGTGAACCAACCCCAGTGCTGTATCCCTGACCCCAGCATCACACACCCTAATCCAGTCCTCCCTTTGGGGCAACATCTAGATACAAGCCACAACATAACCTCACTTGGGTTATTGGAAGAATTCAGTTCTTTGAGTTTGTGGAACTGAAGTCCTATTTGCTTACTGGCTGTCACATGCAAGTCCCTGTTTCAGACACTCACAGTTTGAATTATTTGTCTTTTCAGTCTTCAAACCAACAAGGGCACATTTAGTGCTTCTCACCTTCTGTTTTCTCTTGCTGTATCTCTGTTACTCCTACAGAAAGTTCTCTGTGCTTAGGGTTATATCATTAAATAATTTAAGAAAATCTCCCTAATTCAAGTTTTGTAACCTTAATTACAATACATCTTAAAATCTCCTTCACATGTGGGTTGACATCTTCACAGCTTTCACAGGTTAGGGCTTATATATCTTCCTGGAGCAATTACATAGTTTGCCACCTGGATTTAGGTACTTTCAAGTCACATCTAACAAAGTGCATAACTTGTAACGTGATCAGTAATTTCCACAGCTTGCATGCCTTCCTTTTTGTTAAACAACATGGCAAAGAAAAAAAAAATTAAAAAGAGAACATGGAAAGGAAGACAAACCAAACTCCTAATTAAGTAAGAAAATCAAGATTTTTAAATGTTATGACTTAGAAAGCTTAACACTGTTCAGACTTTGTATTGGGAGGATTACTTTAGGCTTAAGTATAGCAAAACATAAGCAGATAAAAAAGAGAGTTATGGCAGAAACAATTGGCTTATCTCAGAAATCCAAGGAGAATGAATCACGGTTTGGCAACTGTCCATTTAATCTATGGTTTCCCCAAACTGGAACTTAACTCACTGACATGAAAAGAACAATTTGAAAAGATGCCTTCTACCAAATAAAATGATGCTGACATTAGATGATTTTTAATAATAATATGAAGACATATGCTTCTTTTAGCAATTAAAAGAAGAAAATATATTGGAAATTTCAGGAAAGACCAAAGACTCTGTAAGTAGTAATTGTTTAAATATGTAACAAAATAAATTGTGATTTTGAGCAATTTTTTCAAGTTCTGGAAAAATGTTTTGTTTTGATGCTTGGAATAATCTATCTTGAATAACAGCTCTTTAGTGACTTAAATACATTTACATTTCTACATGTAAAATTAAACTGTTACTGCAGTGAATAAAGTATGTTACCACATAATTTAGGGCAATGAAATTTTGAATTCTTAAAATACACTCAAACACATAAGATTATATTATAGACATAACAAGATTAAAACATTTTAATAAAAGTTAAATGTATTAAAATTTTAAGTGTCTTTATAGGAAGACTGAGCCAATTTGAATACACTACTGATATTGATAAAAAAAATTGACTATGAGGAGTTCAAATAGAGAAGAGAGAGAGAGAGAGAGAGAGAGAGAGAGAAAGAGAGAGTCAAAGAAGTAGATACTTCTATGTAAAAATGCTTCAAATCTCTGAAGCAAAAAATAATAGATATGTGAGCTAGAGTAAAGATAGTTTATCTTTCCTAGAGACAGTGTCCTTTTTGTTATTTAGAGCTGCTGTGACTGTTCCCTCAAATAAAGCCCCAACCCAGTCCTCTTTTCTCCCTCTATCATGAAGTTTTCATCAACGCCTTTGAAGTTTCTTTCTCTAACATGGGTAGTTGAGTGCCCGCATGTGGCTATCGGTTGAAGTTTTATTCTTTAAAGTGCTCAGCAGGATAAAAAGAGTACATTTTAATTCAATTAAATTACGTGTGTACGTAAACCTGTGAGTTTCTTTGTACATCATTAGACTGCCTACAAACATCTTAATATCACAAATGTCTAGTATTTAAATTGTTAAATGCAAAAATATAAACCCGATTATAAAGCAAAGTTATTTAACACCCCAAGCAAATATTCCTTTAGAAGTATGCTCTCATACCTGAATAAAAAATAACATTTTAAAAGTACATTGATCCTTTAGATACTTAGATATTCTGTGTAGTTTTTAGAGTACACATCTGAACATATTTCTCTCATAAATTCTTATATGTTTTTACAGAGATTACTTTTGAAAAACAAGAGGCTGATGTTTTTTCCCTTGCTTTGAAGTGATCAACTGTATTAGTCTAATAGAAAGAGATGGCATCAGGAGCAATGTGAGCAGCAGAGCTTGTGGTAGTACACATTAGAAGGTCAAGGGTGATCAAATGAGTTCCACCAGGTCCACATAGCACAAAGCAGAGGTCTGCCCAGCTGTGGAGTTTTGCCCCTTGAGCCCTCTGCTCTGTCAGGTTGCCCTCTCTCCCTTCTAAGCCCTGGTACTCTCAGAGCTCTCTGAAGGTGGTGCAAGATCCTGGCCAGGTGCTCACTGCTTCACGATCTTTGGTTTGTTCCCTGTTCTAGAGCCTGACCTTATTGCATCACTCCTGTTCATTTGCAGTTCTGTTGGCGCTTCTGGGAGTCTTGATTGCTGCAATATGAGGTGAGTCCTGGGAGTATTTCTATTACTCCTGCTTCAGCAGAGATAGTTTTCCCAACTGTATCCGAAGAGTCTGACTGGTGAAAAGAGTGCTCAGTAGCACAGAACCCAATTTCTGCCTCTTCATCTGGAATGTGATGCCACAGCATGATAACTACTGCAAAACTGAAGCTTTGAAACTCAGACATAGATTTGGTTTACTTGCTAGATCATGGGGCCACTCGGAAGTGGAGTCTGAGGTTCATTTTTTGTGTGGGTTAAATATATTTTCTTTCCCAAATTGGTTAAGCAATGGCCATGACTCATTCAGATGGCTGACACTGACAAAAGATTGACAAGGTGCTGTGCATGGTTGCAGAGTCAATCCTGAGGGGATTTGACTGACCTTGTCACATAACAAAGGGTACAGTTTTAGTTATATAGGTCTTGCTTTAACTTGGTCTTAACCATCCAGCAGAAAAGTGTAACCACAAGATATAAAAAATAAAAATATATTAATATACTGAGCTGTAAAAGACTCAAATCAACAACCTCAGACAATTCCCAGTTGTCCTGGTAACTCACTACTATTATGGATTTATTGGACTACATTGAGTTATTTTGCTGAATTTAAGTACCTATAATATTTGGACTAACATCAAGTATGAAAAGGTGTCTTAAAGACTTTTTTAAATACAGCTTCTCTAACAGCAATGAAACACCCATCTCTGACCAACAATAAAAAAAGGGGAGATATAAATAAACAACCATTTTGTAGTGGATATACATATATATATATATATATATATAAAAGATAGGGTAAATATACAGCTATTTTCTCTTAGTTCAATGAAAAGAAAGGTTTGTACCAATATTATTTAGGCAAGATATCAAGTTTACATTTTGTTTTCTGGATAACTACTATGAAAGCACCTTTCGGGAACCCCTAGACCCAGTCCTAGCCCAGGCCCAGTGAGTGTGTGGGAGAGCTTCCAGCTACGCTGCGCCCATAGGATCTACTGGTTCCAGACCAGGTGCAGCGTGGGTGAGAACCTCTTTCACCCTCTAGGGACACCCCTATCATTCTGTGGTACCCCCCACCCTGCCCACAGAGTAGGAATTTCTGTTGCATTCTGGACACCCCTAGATCCAGTCTTAGTCCAGGCTAGGTGAGAGTATGGGAGAACTGCCTCTCCCCCCTACTACGCCTTGTACCCTCCACACTCAGATCAGGCCTGGCATACAGGCCTGGGGTGAAACCCTTCAGCTGCAATCCCTGCAGAGAGTGTAGGGAACAGAACCACCCAGCTAGTCCAGGAGCAGAACATCTTGGTAGAGGGGCACAACAGGTTCACCCCCAAGGGCAGAAACAGATAGGAATTGAGCACAGCAGCCAGACCCAAGGAAGGCACGGCTGGATAAATCCAAACTTTGCAGATCTACACCTGAACTTCAGTAGGTGTTAAGGCTGTAACTGCAACAAAGATCTACAACAAAGGTCAGAAGACAGTGCTACACAAAATGACAATGAGAAGAAACAAAATGCAATCTCAGAACCCAAGCCCACCCATAACAAGTGCAGAGGACACTAGCACAGAACAAATTGGGAATAACACAGCTGAAAGCAATGAATCAATGGCTTCTGAAATAAAGAAACAGCTGCAGAAAGGTATAGAGAAACTCAGACTGGAAATGGAAAAAAGTATTCCCTGAATTAATAACATCTGCAGTAAAGAATCAAATGCAGAAACAAGGAGGAAAGCCAATGCCCACCCAGAAAAAGTACAGAGGAAACTAGCTCAGCTTAAATGTATGAATTAATAATGTCAATAGTAAATAAGCAACAGCAGAAAGTCACAGAGGAACTCAGAGCGGAATTCTTTTCTACTAGCTCAGCTCAAATGTACAAATTAATAGCATCGATAGTAAATAAGCAACAGCAGAAAGTCATAGAGGAACTCAGACCGGAATTATTTTTCTACTAGCTCAGCTCTAATGTACGAATTAATAGTGTTAATAGTAAATAATCAACAGCAAAAAGTTATAGAGGAACTCAGAGCTGAATTATTTTCTGAAATAAAAAAAGAATTCTCAGAACTTATAGCATATGAAGTAAAGAAGCAACTACAGAAACATAGGGAGGAAACCCAATCTGAAAAAACACTGCAGTAAAAGAATTTATAACTGCTTCTAAAGAAGACATTGATACAAAATAGAGATTAGAAAAATGACAGATTGCTTGAATTAGCAATACAGGAAAGAAATAGATTGCAAAAAGCAGATCTTGATGCTGGTGCAGCTAATGAAAAGGTAAGAAAGGATCTTTTAAAAACAAAAAGGATGCAGGAAAAAATAATCAATCACATGCAAGATGATGCAAAGATGAACAATGTGAGACTAACAGGCATCAATGAGAAAGAAGGACTCAATACAAATGATGTTAAAAAATATGGGCAGAAGTAATAGCAGAAAACTTCCCAAATATGAGGAAACAATCTGATATTCAGGTAATTGAAGCATACAGAACGCCAAGTAACCTCAACCCAATTAAAAACACATCAAGACATAGAATAGTCATGATCCCAGAAAATCAGCACAAGAAAAATATACTGAAAGCCACTAGAGAAAAGAAGCAGATCACATTCAAAGGAAAACCCATCAGAATTACAGCCGACTTCTCTTCAGAAACCATGAAGGCAAGAAGAGCATGGAGCAGAGTACCTCAAGTCCTATATAAAAACAAATTCCAGCCCAGGCTACTATACCCTGCAAAAAACTTTCAATTTGACGGAGAATTTGATGGAGAAGTGAAATACTTTCATTAAAGAACAACTAAAGAATTTCATGATGACAAAGCGAGCCCTACACAGGCAACTGAAAAATGTTCTGGACAGGGACCAAATTGATGAAAACTCCATGAATGAGATCAGAAGCAACCAACTAAATAGGGCAAGGATTTAAACACAGGAGAAAAAGGAGTAAATGACAACAGGTAAATAACATGTCAATCGTAAGTCAATACATCTCATTTTTAACCATCAGTATAAATGGACTAATTTACCAATTAAGAGAAATAGACTGGCACAGTGGATTAGGAAACAAAATCCAACAACATGCTGTATACAAGAAATGCATTTAACTCATAAAGACATTAATAGGCTGAAAGTCAAAGGATGGAACACGGTATACTACATGCCCTAGAACCTCAGAAAAAAGCAGGGGTAGCAATGCAATTCTCAGACAGTCTCAACTTCAAACCAACATTGATCAAGTGAAATAAAGAAGGCCATTATATACTGGTTAGTGGAAAAATTCAAGTGGAAGAGGTAACTCTCATAAATATGTATGCACCAAACATGGGAGCACCCAACTATATAAGTAAATCTTAATGGAGACCCAGTCCTAGCCCAGGTCTGGTGAATGTGTGGAGAGCTTCCTGCTACCCTGCGCCGGCAGGACCAGTCCGAGCCCAGGCGCAGCGTGGGCTGGAACCTCTCCCGCCCCCTCGGGC
>NW_004524662.1:11504562-11507016 GCF_000260255.1 Octodon degus | reverse complement strand
TCAATTTGATTTGAAACTGTCTCATTCCTATATGTTTATCAATAAAACTTTGAGAAGAAAAAAAAAAGATTGGCAAAAGCAATGATCCTGAGAAACATCAGCAGGTTTTTGAAACTAGCAGTTAATTGGTAGGATTCTCACCCTGACTAACTATACATGCTGATACCTGTGAACTAAGCAACTGCACTGAAAATAGCAATGTGTAATAAAAGTGTCACACTTGAAAAAAAAAGTCTGAAGAACCCCCATTTCTGTAGCTTTGGTTATGTGACTGTATGACGCTCTAAAGTTTAGATACCTCAACCACAAGATGGAAATCATGACAGCACAGACCTGACAAGACCTGACAGGTGTTGTTAAGATTCTATGAGATAAAAAAAAAGATTCTATGAGATACTGCACAGGAAGACCTCAGCAAGGCCTGGTGTGGGGGAATGTTCAACAATGTAGGTGATTTCTTATTAAAAGTACTAGCTTTAAAAAAAAATCTTAATGGACATGAAAAATCTAATATCCAATACCACAATCTTAACAGCAGACCTTAACACCCTCTTATCCCCAAAAGATAGGTCCACCAGACAAAAACTTAGTAAAGAAATAACAGAACTAAACAAGAGCTTGAAACAAATGGACTTGGTGGACATATACAGAATGTTCCACCCAAACACAGCTGAATATACATTTTTCTCAGCTGCGTATGTGTCATTTTGTAAAATAGACCACGTGATGATCCATAGGTCATGCTTAAGTATATATAAGAAAACAGAAATTATCCCATGCACATTATCTGACCACAGTGAAATGATACTAAAAAAAATGACAAAAGAAACCAGAAAAAAACATTAAATACATGGAAATTGCATGACGCCCTACTCAGCAACCAATGGGTCACAGATGAAATTAAACAAGAAATTCAACAATATCTACAATACAATGAAAATTCAAGCACATCTTATTGTAATTTATGGGATACAATGAAAGCAGTTCTCATAGGGAAATTCATAGCTGTAAACTCACACATTAGGAAAACAGAAGGGGTACAAATAATGCACCTTCAACAACTTGAAAAGGAAGAGCAAACCAAAACCAGAGCCCAAACATGGGAAGAAATCATAAAGATTAAACAGAAATTAATTCAATTGAGATGAAGAAAATAATTCAAAGAATTAACAAAACAAAAAGCTGGTTCTTTGAAAGATTAAATAAAATCGATAAGAACCTAGCTAACCTCATCAAAAAGAGGAAAGAAAAATGCTGAGTTTACACACCTATAATATTCAAAATAACGGAACTTAACAGAAAAAGGGTATACAGATGAATGTCCATTTTGTATCTGTGTATTCAAAGTTGTTGGGATTGATATATAGTTACATTCTGTTAAAGAATAGAAAAAAATAAAAATAAAAAAGTAAAAAAAATTTCCATTCAAATTTTTAAAAAAATTCAATATAAGCAACAAGGAATGAAAAGGGTGTAATGACCACAGACCCAGTGGAAATTCAGAAGATTATCATTACCTACTTTGAGAATCTTTACTCCCACAGAATAGAAGACACAGAAGAAATGGACAGATTCCTAGAAAGGTACAAATTACCACAACTAAATTGACAAGATATAACCACTTTCAATAGCCCAGTAACATCCAATGAAATATGAGAAGTAATTAAAAACCTACCAACAAAGAAAAGTCCAGGTCCGGATGGATTCACAGCTAAATTCTACATGACATTTACAGAAGATATAGGCCCTGTACTCCTCAAACTCTTCCATGAAATTGAAGTGGAAGCAATTCTCCCAAAATCATTCCTGGAGGCATGTATTATACTGATACAAAAACCAGGGAAAGACACAACTAAGAAAGAGAACTAGAGGCCAATCTCCCTCATGAACATATATGCCAAAATCCTCAATAAAATCTTAGCAAATAGAATATAGCAAATCATCAAGAAGATCATACACCATGACCAGGTAGGATTCATCCCAGGGACACCAGGATGGATCAATATTTAAAAATCTATCAATGTAATACACTATATCAATAGAGTGAAAACTAAAAACCACATGATCATCTCCATTGATGCAGAAAAAGCTTTTGACAAAGTCCAACACCCATTCATGTTCAAAGTCCTACAGAGAATTGGAATAGATGGCCTCTACTTCAATCTGGTAAAAGCCATTTATGAAAACCAAACAGCTGATATAATCCTAAATGGGGAAAAACTGAAATCTTTTACTCTTAGAACTGGTACAAGAAAGGATGTCCTTTATCACCACTCCTATTGATATAGTTCTGGAATCATTAGCTACAACCATTAGACAAGAGAAAAAATAAAAGGAATAAGAATAGGTAAAGAAGAAGTTAAATTATCTTTATTTGCAGATGACATGATACTTTACTTGGAAGACCCAAAAAACTCCACCAAGAAGCTCCTAGAATTAATACAGAAAGTCAGT
>NW_004524662.1:11497817-11504093 GCF_000260255.1 Octodon degus | reverse complement strand
CTGGGCAATAAAGACAAGGCAGGAGGCATTACAATTCCTGACTTGAAATTATACTACAAGGTACTGTGATTAAAATCAGGATGATACTGGCAACAACATAGACCTGAGGATCAGTGGAATATATTAGAAGATGCTGAAGCCCCTATGAACACACTCGGACACCTTATCTTTGACAAAGGGGCTACACATACTCACTGGAAGAAAGATAGCCTGTTTAACAAATGGTGCTGGAAAAACTGGCTCTCTACATGCTGAAAACTAAATCTTCATCCAGGTCTATCAACATGCACTCAACTAAAGTCAAAATGTATTAAAGATCTAAACATTAAAGCAGAGACACTAAATCTCCTTAAGAGAAAATAGGAGGAACTCTTGAAGACATGGGTGTAGGCAAAGAGATATGAACAGAAATCAAAATGTTTGGGAAACAGTTGAAAGAATTAGCAACTGTGACCTGCTTTTATTGAGAAGTTTTTTCACATCAAAAGAAAGTACCAAGAAAGTTAAAAGGCAACCCACAAATTTGGAAAAAATCATGACAAATAAGTGCTCAAAGGTCTGCTCTCTAGAATTTATTTATATTTGTTTTATTTTTTTTAAGATTTATTTTTCTAATTTCTATTTTATTTATATATATTTATTTTTTTACATTTATTTAGTGTGTGTGTGTGTGTGTGTGTGTGTGGCCAGCTCAGACCACCTGGGGGCGGGGCTGGCTGGCATATGGTGCTTGGGGATCGAACCGCGGTCCCTGTGCTTTGCCAAGCTTGTTCCAAGTAGGTGCCTTAGACCACTGAGCCATCTCTCTAGCCTGCTCTCTAGAATTTATAAAGAAATAAAAAACACTAGGGCCCCAAAATTTAAAAACCAATCCAGAAATGGGCATCTGAGATGAACATATGCTTCTCAGAGGATGAAATTAAAGAAGCAAATAAATATATGGAAAAATGCTCCACATCACTAGCCATCCGTGAAATGCAAATTAGAACAACAGTGAGAAATCATCTCACCCCCGAAAGTATGGCTATCATAAAGAAATCACCCAACAACAAATGTTGGAGAGGCTGTGAGGAAAAAAGAAGCCTTCTCCACTGCTGGTGGGAATGTAGACTGGTGCAACCATTATAGAAATCTGTGTGGAGACTCCCTAGAAAAGTTGGACTGGAAATCCCATTTAAACCAGCTGCTCCTCTACTGGGAATTTTCCCAGAGCATCTGAAAATATCATATCATAGGGATATATGTGTGCTTAAGTTTGTCGCAGCACAATTTGTGATAGACAAAGCTTGGAAACAACCAAGATGCCCATCACCAAATGAACACAATTGGGTATTACTGAGGTATAAGGAATGATGAACTCGAAGCCTTTATATTGAAGTGGATGCCACTTGCACATATACTTATAAGTGAAATAAACCAGATACACATGTGTAAATATCATAGAGTTTCCCTAGTATAAGAACTCAAAAGAAGAATTCCAAATAGAAAATTTTAATACAAGTAAAAGGAAAGCAGGATCTGGAGGACTAACTAATCAAGGGAGGGAAAGGAGAAGAGCTAGGAAACACGACAATGTCAAGACACACAGTTATATTTAGAAGATGGGCAAGGCAATGATCCTGAGAATCTTCAGAAGATTTTTGAATCTAGCAGTTAATTGGTAAGATTCTCACCCTGACTAACTATATATACTGATACTTGTGAACTAAGCTACTGCACTGCCGGTGGTAATTTGTAATAGTAGTTTCATGTTTGGATTGCCTATCATTCTGGTCTTTTGAATACAGGCTGCTTGTCATGACATGCCATTTGCTGCTGTGCTGTCTCTCAGGTAGATGATTGTTCAAAGAAGGGGGTGGTGAATGAAGGCAAGAGATAGGAAAAGGACTATTGTGGGACTGTCCTGCTTCAAGGTTGTATATGGTTAGATTTTTGGACTTATGTGTAAACATAAGAAGTCTATAATTCTTTATGCCTATTTTTAAAGTATACTCTAATTTTTTAATGCTTTTCATCATATTCTATAGGGACTTAAAGTTCAACATATTCATACTTGATGAAAAATACGTGTTCCATATTATGCCTAAGATGTTTGAAATTTAGACAGAGAGTGAGTTTAAGCTTAACAGTCTACGTTGTATGGTAATAATAATAAGCTTGTCTTCTGGATGGTTAACAACCTAAGTTTGCAGACCAAAATTAGAGAGAAAGGAGGGTTGCAAGGAAAGCCAACATGTTGGCTCTAGCCTTCCAAGTTCAATTAAGACTTAGGACATATGAGAACTTGAACTGTAACGTCATGTAACTCGGTAGTGTCCCAAATTTTCAGATCAAGGAGATTATGGGGGCCAAAGAGGAAAGTGATCGATGATGTAGAGTGTGCCTAAGGAGAGTCACATGGAGAGAAAACATTCTCTCAGGCTTTCACAGGGAGCACATTGGCCAAGCAATGGCCGTGACTCATCCACATGGCTGACACTGACAAAGGTTCTACAATCTGAGGTACAGGATCTCAGGATAAATCCTGAGGGTATTTCACTGACCTTATCAGACTCAAAAGCTACAACTCTTGTTGCACAGGTCCTGCTTTACCTTTGTCTTAACCATCCAGCAGAAAAGTATAAAAACAAAGTAGAATAAGTAAAGCCATTGTGTTATGTTGAGCTGTAGGGGACTCAGGTCAACAATTTCTGACATTGCCAGTGAAGTGGAAAACCCAATACTATTATGGACTACTGAACTCTTTTAGAATATTTTGCTGAGTTTACATACCTATAATATTCAATAATGGAACTTAACAAAAAAAGGGGATACAGATGAATGTCCATTCTGTATCTTTGTATTCAAAGTGGTTAGGATAGATATATAATTACATTCTCTTAATGAATAAAATGATTTGTTCTAATGGTGCTTGTAAATAGGGTATCAAGTCTGCATCTTGTAGAACAATTAATCACTAGGAAGAATGTATGCACTGTGTTAATTATTGAAACTCTCTTACCAATTTGATTTGAAACTGTCTCATTACTATTTGTTTCTCAATAAAATTATGGAAAAAAAAGTATTTAAAAAATAAATACAGTACTTAAAATAAAAAATAACTATGAAGATAAAAATATACAATGTATTAATTATTGTAACTGTCTTACAAACCTGTTTTGAAACTGTTTCATTGTTATCTTGTCTCTTTTTCTCACTAAAGTGAATAAATATTTTAAAATATATATATTCTCTTTCATTTTAAAGGATAGGCTCTTGACCCTTGACTAGGTGGACCCTTCATAATGGCTATCTTGTCTTAGACATTCAGACTTCTAGGACAGATCTTATGGAATCCTTAGCAAATGTAAAATTTTAAGCACACTGACTCTGTGATGTCTCTCATGGCTCAGATGTGATGGAGAAATTCAAATATCCTATTCTGTATAATAGTGATAGTGAGGACCCTGACAACGAATATGGTTGGTGCATGTATTCATTCTTTGTTGCTACTAATTTGTGGATTGGCTATGTTTGGAAGAAAAGAGATTAATTTTGGCTTATGGTTCTGGTGCTTCAAGGTCCAGAGACTGTTGATTTCCTTCTTTCCGGCAAAGTGTCAAGACACTATGGGGCATTGCATGCCAAGAGACTAGTAGTATTTTTTCTTTGGTCTCTCATATTTTACAAAATTATCATGATCTAGATACTTGTGCAGTATCAGTGTTCTAATCTAATTCTCATCAATACAATAGTCATTTCTATCCTTTTAGTATCGCCCAGTAGAAATTAAACCTCAATCTGAGTTTAAAAAGAATAAACCACATTAAAACCATAGCAGCTGAAGAAATTTTTGGACTACGCCACCAAAAGTCTCTAAGCAGTGATTTTGGGGAGTAGCATGGATGTCTCCTTTAAAAGTTACCCAAGTTTTATAGATTTCAATCCTGGGATCAGGTGGCCTTTTTGAAAAGGGCTAACCTATCATTTCAAAGCTTTTATGAAATATTTTTTCCATATTGAGGTTGAATTCGGAACTGATGTTAGACAACAGCTCTACTCTTAAACTTCACCTTCAGCAAACAATCCCATTTAATTTTATTTTGAGATTAAACCACCCGCATTTACTCAAGATGACCTCAATTTGTCACCCTTCTGCCTCTGAGTAACTGGGATTACAGGCAAAAAACACATCCTACTCAGTTTGTTCAGCTATTCAATGAGCTCTAGCATAGTTGTGGGCCTCAAATGCATTCTTCAAGCTACTATTTGTTCAGGATTTAAAATTTTTAAACCCTAAAGCAGTGAGGATGTTATCTTGGTCTCTGGACTTTGTTCAATTTCCTTCACCTTTCTTTTACTAATTTTATAGAAGTAAGTTTAACTATTGCTTTATTATTTATATTTCTTTCTCCCCTAGAAAATATGGGATAATATTTTCAGAGGAATTTCTTCAGTGAGTTTTGTTTCATCATGGTTATTTTGCATTATTTCTAGAATTATAAAGCCTACTTCAAATTTCCATCAGGAATTCTGCTTGCAACACTGCCACACATGAGGTAGAAGTTCACAAATCCTAGGACTAGAGATTCTAATTTTCTGTTACTGCTAATTCATAAGAGGATTTGTTTAACATTATTTTGTTTCAATTTTCTCCTTTTTGTAGGTCTGGCTGTATTTGTGTTGGAAATCAAATAAGTGTACCTCTAGCTTTTAAAAGATATTGTTTTGAGTCAACGTCTTACTAAGTTGCTCTTGATAGGATAACCCTGAACATGTGAGCCTCCTGCTTCAGCCTCCTGAGGAGCTAGAACTAATGCATGTGATGCTGGGTCTGCCTGAGCCCTGCTTCTGTGTAATGGCACAAACCACTCTACGGAGACCCATCCTTGACAGTTGAAAGGAACCTGTTTGGATTAAGATCGCCACAGGGAATGGCCATGCTCCCGGTGTGGTCTTCAGAGTTGAGAGAAGCTCACCATTTAAATCAGGATATGGGAACCTTGCCAGAGTAGCTCTCAAATGGATGAAAACTTAGCTTCTTAGGAGAGATGTCTGCCTCTTCGTCTTATGCACATGTTGCAGTAATAATGGCAGTTGTGCACTCATGTAGATTTGATCCATATGTCTTGTTCCATATTATGCCGAAAATTTCTACAACATCTTGTGATGAGGGTGAAGGGAGATTTTTTTAAAGGATTTTAAAATAAACTTTACTAAATAATAATTGATATACAATACACTATATTTAATGTGACTGATATAATATTTCTTTGATTTAGTAAGTTTTAACATAGGTAGACCATCACCATAGACCAAGTGATGAACATATTCATTTAGAATCCAAAATTTCTTGTTTGTGGAAATGGGAAGGATATGAGAGAGGGGATGAGGGAAGATTTTGGGGGAAAGGGCAGTGAAAATGATGAAGATATGATACGTACATGTGCCAGTTCCAAAAGATGAATGCAGTTATTACGTATCACAAACATATGCTAATGGTGAAAATAAAAAAAAATTGCCTTCTACTTTTATTATTTCCCATTTAATTCCACCTGATTTCATAGTCATTTTATTATTATACTAATTATTGCATATAAATTATTCAAATTAATGGGCTCTACTGTGAGATTTTCGTAGACGTACGTAATGTACTATGACTATCGCCGGCTCTCCAACTGATCCGCATTCAAGCCAGCTGCTTCCCCCTCCAGGAGAGTCTTCACAGAACAACTGCCATAATTTTCATGGAGACAGCAAGGCTGGAGCAGAGCTCATTCCGCTGCAAGCATCTTCCTGTGCTTGTACTCGGGTTCCATCTTCTCCATTGTTTTCCTTTTATGCTCTTTCTTGTTCAGATGGCTGTTGCTCCTCTTGAATTTCTATCTTTCCTCTTCACATTAAACCTTCCTTCTCCTCCTCCAGCTCTTCCTCCTCCTCTTCCTCCTCCTCCTCCTCCTCCTCCTCCTCCTCCATGCTTCCTTTCTCCATCTTCTCTCTGTCCTTCTGAACCTGAGCCTTTTGCCTGTCCGTTGTCCACTCCTGTACATGTGCAGCCTAACAAGACAAACCCGTTTCTACGTTATTGCGTATGAATAAGAGATACTCAAATCTACTTGAAAAAGGGAAAACACCATTGCTCCTTGAACGAAGCATTCTTATTTTGGGCAAATGTGTCATTGTCTACGTACACTTCTGAAACAAACTTTGCTTGCTTCACTATAAATTGTATAATTTCCTTATCAGTATACTTACAGCCACCTCTCTCTCTCTCTCTCTCTCTCTCTCTCTCTCTCT
>NW_004524662.1:11492272-11497717 GCF_000260255.1 Octodon degus | reverse complement strand
TACTACACCGCTCTGACTCATAGTGATCCTGCTGTTTTCAGCCTCCCATGCACTGGGACTACAGGTGTGCACCACCATGCCTGATGCTGCTGAAACATGTTCCATCAATCTCTGTTAAACAACTGTTTGCCTTAAACCAAACTATTAATTAAACATTTTTGTATGAATGTGTCTACCCAATGTAACCCACTATTTCAGTGAAATAAATATAACTGTATTTCTTAAATAAGGCAGAATATTTCTTCAAATGCATAAATTTAAATTGCAACAAAATACATAAATATATGCAATATTTTATAATTTCCAAAATAAAATCAGGTTGTTAATATTCCACGTTAATTTCAGTTAATATAAAATAGTTTGGAGCAGTTAACGCTTAATTTTTTGCTTGTTTTGTTGTCTTATTTTTACATTTTTTCCTATTTTCTTATAGTTTTTTTTCCTTTTTTCTTACTTTTTCCAATTTTGCATGTATATATCTGGCAATATGAACAAACTGAAGACAACACTATGCAATACAATCAACATAAATTAATATTATTTTACTTAGTGAAATTTTTTATCATTTCTATTTTTTTCTTTTATATTACTATTCTATATTCTCTTTAAACATAAAAATAAATAAATGAATATTTTGAATGATAGAAAACATGTCAAAGATTTACAAAAGAAAATCAGCTAGTAACATCACTATAATAAAGGTTACATTTTTGATAGGGAATATGCAATCTGGACAAATTTTTATACCATGGGTTCTGAAATTTGTATTTTAGAACGTTAAAATATCTTGTATTTCTTGTTTTTTTTTTTTTTGGAACCGGGGATTGAACTCAGGCCCTTGGGCTTGCCAGGCAAGCACTTATTCTACTGAGCTATCTCCCTGGCCCCTTGGTTTTTTTTATGAAACAGAATTTTTCTTTTTGTTTGTTTGCTTTAGGAAAAGACATTGTGTTGTGGGCAAGTTTTATCAAAGAATTTCAGTGGAAAAGAAGAATTGCAGCTTTAGGTCTGAGAATATAGCTCCATGGTAGAGCACTTGAGTAGAAAGTGCAAGATGCCTAGTTTGATTTTGATCCCTGAAACCAGAGAGAGAGAGAGAGAGAGAGAGAGAGAGAGAGAGAGAGAGAGAGAGAATTAAAAGAGATTAAAGTGAGATTTGATTAGTGGTAGTAGTTGAAACAAAAGTCAGTGATGAGAATGCGTGCACCTTTAGCCTAATATTCTTTGGCAATAGTCATTTTAGGTGAGCTTGATTTTTACCAAACCTTGTAGCATGTATTTCAAAGTTCATATTTAGAACAAAGGGAATTTGAAAGCCACCGTAGCTTTCTAAGAGATGGAGTGATGTTATCCAAACAACACTTACGGAAGATTATTCTACCAGCTGTGTTGGGCTTCTTTAGTTGCATTTCAGCTTATTGCCTGATTGCAAGTAGCATTTCAAAATATGGCAGAAGAAACATTTAAGAAGATGATTTAAATGCTTCATCTGTAAGAAACTATAACATATTGATTAAGTATATTATATATTTAAGATAAATTAATATTAAGTCTTAAGATTATGAGACTATTGCCCATTTCCCTCAAAAGAGAGAGATTATGCAGTCATTCTGTAAGATTTCCTACTATCTCCCATATGGAATAAATAAATCTGCCCTCTAATTTTTCTCTAGGCATTGAGTTGGAGCCTAATATAGACTTCATCTCCATTTTCAAATCTGTTCAATTTCATGGAGCCCAACAGATGATAATCTGCACAATCCTATCAAGGTGAAGAGTCACTGGTGCCCACTCAGTGAGAGTTGGAATAAGGGAACATAAACCATTACTGAAGCCACAGTCACCAGAACCATGTGCGCCTCCACTGTCCTGTCCTGTGTGGCCAGATAGATCAGGTAGGTTCTGTCTACCTTTGCATCACTGAGTTTGGTTTATCTTGCTGTTGTCCACAGCAGTGATCAGCATAACTAGACTTTGGATATAAGCTATAGCCACTCTTTAATGCTGTTTTTTGTGATCATTGCAGGTCAAGCAGGGCAGGGCTGGATGGCAGTAGAGATCACAGAACTGGAGGGTGGTATCAGTTGGACCGTGTCCTCACCCGGTATATGGCTGTCAGCCGGACCATGTACCCTTGCTGTCCTACAGTCTGTCACTTGCGACTCAGTCACACTGTCCTTACAAGGCAGTGGAGGCCCTCAAGATCTGCTTTTCACATTGAGTCTGTTCTGCGTCCAATTCATCACAATGCAAAGAGCGAGGAGTATGGCAGTATGGGGTGTGTAGCTCCCTAAACAGTGCGGTAGCTACACTAACCTCAGAACTGCTAGCAGCCTTCCTTTCTACATCACCAAAGCAGGCCAACATCATGTTAGCTGGCTTCCTGAGCAGCGCTCACAGGACCTGCTCAGAGCAGCAGAACAGTCAGGCTGAGGCCTGTTGCAACTATGGGGATGTTGAGAAAGGTCAAACACTTAGGACAGAATCAGGCTGATATGCTTGATTTGCACAGCGTATTCTGAAAAATGAACTCCCAGATGACCTTTAAGATCTTTATGCTGCCACCTTCTTTTCATAGGGTTTTTGTTAAAGGTACTCAGGATATTGGAGGTTGTCAGTATGAAAATACATTCCTAGGAAATATTTTTATTGACCTCTATAGTGTTTCACTCATTTGTTGACTGCTTCGTAATATTCCTTTATATGAACTTAGTGTAATGTACCTATTTATAAGGGTGTCAAAGAGCATCTGGTGGATTTTTATTTTTATCAATCCATGAAAAATGCCCCAGCTGTCATCTGCAAAATTTCCTATCAACCATTGTCTCTCTTTTAGTAAGATTTCACTTTGATATATGAAATAGTTTCATTTCACCCATATTTTAAATCTTGTTGTTCATATTTCCCATCCTATTCTCTGTACTGCCTCCTGGAATACATCCTCTGGTCTTTCTTCCCACTCAACAATTCTCACATCAGTTGTGTCCAATCTGTTATTAAACATGCCCTTTGGATTTTTAACTTCAAATTACATTTTTCTATTTCTAAAATTTCAATTTGGCTGCCTTTCAAATGTATGATCATATTTTTATTACCATCTTGCATTTCTGTGCTTGCATCTTCTTTTTTCTTAAACATTGCAATTGTAGAAATTTTATGTTGTGACCACCATAATGTCAATATCTGAAGTCCTTGAAAGCAGATGGGTATTGTGCTTTTTCTACTGACTCACTCATGATGAACTGTTTTCTCACATGTATGGGGATCTTTGATTAAGAACTCATGCTTGTTTGATTGTAATTTGGGAGACTGGATATCTCTATGCAACCTTACATGTTGTGTGTTCAGCTTCTCCAATGAGAACAGAATGCATTTATGCCTTCCAAGTGTCAGAGCCTGAGCTGTTTCACAGGACCAACCTTGTCCTCTTCCTTCATTAACTCTTTAATTACTTAGGATGGAATTACCAACTTGAAGCCACTTCAGCATTTTTAGAGTCCTTTCATAATATAACATCCTGCTTCGTGCCTTTTCCTTGAAGTTAGCTAAAGACTTTTTCCTGATGCTGAAGAGAAGAGAAGCTTGAAACAGCTAATTTTTTTTAAACCAGAGATTCTTGTTGTGCAAGAGCTTCAAGTTCAGCTCCCCTTCCTTGTAGCTTGCTCCCCTCTTCTGATCAAAGTGAAAAACACTCACATTTACCTTCAAGAAATTTCCATGATCCCCCCCACCACGCACACACTCTAGACTTTACAAGCAGATTTTCCTGCCAGACGAGATGCTTTGGGTTAATTTCTATTATTTCCTCTGATTTTAGAAATGAGTAATGTATAAAAAATTACTTTTTTATCAAGTATCTGATTGCTTTGTAGCACAAAGGTCTTTTGGATGATTTGGGAGCATAATGTAATCCATGGACTTGGATTATTTTAAGTAAGCTTGTCTCTACATCCTACTAACGTACACCAAAGTCTGAGTGTCTGGGGCATAGATTATTCATGAAAAAGAATGATTTTCCAGAAATGGTGAGTCTTTCAGTCTGACTGACCCACAGCCTGAGCAAGAGCATATTAAACTAAAAATATTAATTTGACTTAGAGGCTTGAACAACATTAAATCTAATTTTATTGAACGTAGAATCTGTCTGGCTATGGAAAGTAAGTATCTTAAATAGAATAATTATATTTAAAAATTAGCATTCTATAAAAATATGTCAGTATGTTGAAAAGAAGGTTAAGTGAAGATAGAAAGGAGAAGCATAGAGACTGTGTTATAATCATTTAGGGATCTTGGTAAAACACTGATGTCTGAGTAGACCATGGAGTCAGTGACTTTTCTGTATCATAGATTTTGAACAACTGAGTTAAAAGTGGAAAAACACTGAGAGGACTTTGAGTTTATATACATGAGAAGAGCAAGAAAAGTAGAAAGTGATCCCAAGGAAAAGTGCATATGTGCTAACACAGATGTGCATCACCTGTACTCACATACGTATACATTTACATACGTATATGTGTATGTATGCGTGTGTATTCATATTTGTGTTGGAGATGGAATGTCCAAGCGCTTGCACAAGCTAGGCAAATGATCTGACAATGAGTATATTCCCTTAGAATATATGTCTATATTCTCTTTTCATTTTTGAGATAGGGTATTATTTGCCCAGAATGGCTGCTAACTTGTGATCCTTCTGCCTTAGCCTACCAAGGAGCTGGATTACAGGCATGTGGCATCACATTCAGCTCCAGGCTTAAGTGAAACTATTATCAAGTTTTCCAATGTTTGAACTACATTTGGCATTTCATTTGTCATAAATTGATTATGTTGTTGACAACTTTGATCTTCTCTCTCTCTCTCTTTCCCTCCCTCCCTCTCTCTCTCTCTGTCTGTCTCTGTCTCTGCCTCCCTCCCTCCCTCTCTCCCTCCCTCCCTTCCTCTCCTTCCTTCCTTCACCATTAGCTTGCACTTCTGGTGTAACGAGGTTGACTTAAAATGAGGACAAGAGATATTTCTTCTTTCCGGCCTTTGCAAGAAAAAGTCTGATTTTCCATCATTTAGGATATTGATAGCTGTAGTGCATTTATGTGTGTGCGTGTGTGTGTGTGTGTGTGTGTGTGCGTGCATGTGTGTGTGTACATGAGCATGCACATATGCATTCTTCATCAAGCTAAAGGAGTTGTTCCCTATTTCTTGGTTGATAAGTATACTTATCAAAAATAAGCATTACACGTGTTTCTAAATCTGTCTTCACATGATCATGATATGGCTGTGATGTTCCATTCATTTTATTCATCATGATCTTTGATTTACAAATATGTGAGAATTTTTGTTTCTATGTGCATAAGAATGAATTATTTGATGGACAGAGGAGATGGCTCAGTGGAATAAGCACTTCCCTGGCAAGCTCAAGGGCCTGAGTTCAATCCCTGGTTCCACAAGAAGAAG
>NW_004524662.1:11484556-11492097 GCF_000260255.1 Octodon degus | reverse complement strand
TGATATTAGTAATGCGTGCCTTCCATTGTTGGTTGGTGTTGTGGCCTGTGTCCAGATTCCCCTATAAGCTTCATGCAGTCATGAGGGGGAGGTGGTTTTTCAGAGGTAGCCGAATGTAGAGTGTGATGCTAGGATTAAGGGCATGTGATTACCAACTGAGGCCACTGATGGGTTTGGTATAGTTCTGGCTAGGATTAAGGGTGTGAGCACTACACCCACTCTAGGGAAGTAGCATATGAGCAATATAAGGGACAGAGAGTGGCTTGTCCCTCACTCCCACTTATTGCTTTTGCTGTTTTTCACTGCCATCAACTCTTGCCCCTCTGCAGTGTGCCACTCTGCCGTGGTGTCAGCTGTTATGGACTGGAATCTCTACAAACAGGGAAGTGAATATATCTTTCCTCCCTTATGGGTGTTGGCTATTTTATCTTTAGTATATTGTTTTATATTGATTCATTTTGCTTTTAATTTTTTACTTATGTTCTAATTTCCATTACTTTTTCCTGCTTGTTTTGAATTTAATTTACTCTTCTCTTTTCAGTTTCCTTATATGGAAGCTTTGATTATTGATTTTATATTTTCTTCTCTCTAATGCATGCATTCAGTACTATATAGTTATCCCTAAGCAATACTTTTGCTATATTCCAAAAATTTTGATGAGCTATATTTAAATTTTCATTTGTTACTTAATATAATTATACTCATATATGCTAAGAAAATGTAGTCTTTCTTGAAATTCTATTTCTGGAGCTGATTTGCTTTTCCTATATGGTTCATTCTCAGCTGGGTGTTGAATGTCTTTAAAAACTATATAGTTTATTCAAATATGTGTTTTATCTACTCTCATAATTTAATGAGTTTCTTTAACTATAATGCTCAGTTTCTGGTTGGTTGTACCAGGAAAATGCTCATTTTTCCTGCCTGAGAAACTGGGGATAAAATTTCCTCCTTGTCTTGGAGTCTAGAATTATTAGAAAAGTGAATCCAGGCGATCCCATTTGGAATTTCCTGGATCTTCTTCAGACATGGCTGGGGGATGTTAGTCTCGTCTTACCTCTCGACCTGGCCTGCTGAGTCTGGTACTGTCCTCTTTGGAGATCCCTTCAGCCTCTGGTACTGCGTCCTGGTACTGATGGAACTCGTGATCTGGACTTTTGTTTGAGTAGCACCTGGTAATTCTCTTTTGCTGGACCATGTCCACTCTCAGTTTTTGCTGGCACAATGAATTTCTTCATTCTATGTCAAAAGCTCAGTTGTTTTTACTATGAAATTACACTGTAGTCTGCTTTGTAACATTAGTTTTTCTTTAATAACATAGGTGAAGCACAGATGTTCACATGCAAACTCAGTAATCTTCATTGTTCCTATGGAAAGGTTATAGGTAATGCTGAGTACTGTGCAAGTTATGAAGCAGCCTAGAATGCAAAGCATTCGCTCAGGACTTTTCTCAGTCTGCAAGCATTGCTACCAAGCTGTCTTTGCTATGGCCATCTCGATGCTGTCAGAAATGTATTTCGTCACAAATTGAAGACTAAGTAAAAACACCAACTAATTAGAAGGCTAATGATAGTCATTCAAACTATATTAAAAATGGTAAACTATGTACACTACATGAATAGTATGTTGAAATAGTGAAGTATTTTATATACACACTGTAATAAGTTTTAAAAACCTTAAAACACTTTTCTCAATTTTTGTGGTATTTGGATTCTAGCTAAAAGAAAAAAAGATACACATCAAAATATAAGCTTGCCATTGCTCTTTCTTCTATATTTCACCTGTGTCAAAGGGGAATCCTCCTCTGAGGTGCTCCTCTATATTAAAATCTATAGGATATCCAGACATAATTGTGCAAAATTGTTATTTTAGCACTCCAGGAGGCTGATGTGGAAGGATTCAAAGTTCAAGCCGAGCCCAGGTAATTTAGGGACTTAGTAAGACCATGTCTCAAAACAAAGAAACAAACAAACAACACCCCCAAAATGAAACAAACCAATAAAGACTTGGGATATATCTTGGTGGAAGGTCTTGGGTTTAATCCTTAGTAAAACACATACATATACACACACAAAACTATGGCCAAGTTGACAGGCTTATCTATTTTAAAATTAAATTTATTGGTACATTTTAGGTATACAGAATGAAAACAGAAAATTTGTACCTGTACATGTTACATCTTAATTATTCTTTCTATTCCATTCCCCTGCCCTTCCTTCAGTGCTTTATCCTGTCCTTATGCATAAAAGGTTCACTTCTATTTGATTCTTCTGATCTCTTTTCCCTTCCTTCCTTCTTCCATTCTCCCCACCTTAGTTTCTCTTCTCATTTGAATATTTTCTTCCTATTTCACAATATTTATTATACAGATTGGTCCTTATTTATCCTTTCAGTTTCTCACACTAGAGAAACAATGCGATATTTAATCTTGTGTGTCCTATTTACTTCACTTAAGACTATGGTCCAAAGTGAATCATTTACTTAGAAATGTCTCAAATGTTACCTCTCTTTATGGGAGACTAAAAAATCCATATCTTCTTTATCCATTCAACATTTGATGGGCATTGGGGTGTTTCCAAGATTTAGCTATTACAAACTATGCTGCTATAAACATAGGTGTATATATATTGCACCCATGAGGTTATGATGTTTTTAATTCCTTTGGAAAGATACTAAGAAGAAGAAAATCTCAGACAAATGGTACTTCTAGTCTTAGATTTTAAGGAGCTTCTACATTGACTTCCACAGTGGTTGCAACAGTTTACACTCACACTAACAGTAGAGAGGGTTCCTTTTGCCCACAGCTCCTCCAGCACTTGCTCTTCGTTGATTTCTTGACACTATCCATTCCTTTGGGGGAATGAGATGGAATGACTGGATCATTTTAATTTGCATTTCCAGTCATGTTGAACATTTTTTCATATATATATATATATATATATATATATATATTCCATTTGTATTTATTTCTCTGAGAAGTGTGTATTCACGTTAAATGGATGCTTTTGGATGGACTTTTTATGTGGGGAATCTGATTTTTTCAGTTCTTTAGTTATTTATATTTTAGATACTAGTTCATTGTCTAAAGGACAACTGGTTTAAATTTCATACCACTCTGTGGGGTAAATTTTCACTCTATTGATAATTATTTTGCTATCCAAAACTTTTTAATATAGGTAAAATCCCAGTAGTTAACTCTTTGTAGTGTTTTTTGTGAATTGGGTTTTTTTTTTTAAATGAAATCTTTGCCTATACCTGTGTCTTCCAGAGTTCTATTTTTTTTCTTCCATCATATTTAGAATTTCTGTTATAATATTTAGTTGTCTGATCCATTTCAATTTTATCTTAGTGCATGTAAAATTTTGGAGTATAGTTCTAATCTTCAGAATGTGGAAAGCCAGCTTTTCTGGCATCATTTATTAAAATACTATCCTGTTTTCTGTGAAGAATTTTGACTCGTTATCAAAGATAATTTTGCTGAGTGCATTTAGAGTTGTTTCTGCATCTTGTAGAATCTATCTCACTGGTCCTGAGGTTTTTCTGTTATCTTTGCTTTCTTAAATTTATATATTTGGTACAGAATCTCACTACACAGCTAGAGGTCCTAGTGATCCTGCTCTTTTCAGCCTCCCCAGCAGTGGGATTATAGGTTTGCGCTCACATCCTCTGTCTCACTGGCCTGCTCAGTGCACCTGGGGGTGGGCCCCGTATGCATGTGGTGCCTGGGATAGAACCTTTGTCCCTGAGCTTGCCTAAGCAGGCATTTAGTCTGCTGAGCTATAATCCTGGTAGCTTTGTATACCTTTAAGTAGTGAGAGTGGACATCTGTGTCTCACTCCTGATTTTTGAGGGAAAGCTTTCAGGTTTTGACCATTTATTATAATGGTGGCTGTTGGTTTTTCATAGAAGGTTTTTAACTGATTGAGGCAAAGATCATCTATTCCAATTTTCTGTAGAATTTTGACCATGAATGACTACTGGGCTTCGTTAGATGCCCTTTCTGCATCTATTGAGATGATCATAGTTTTTTGGGGGGCTCTGTTAATATGTATTACACTTATTGATTTGCATATATTATACCATCTCTGCACCACTGAGATGACTCCTACTTTGTCAGGGTATAGAATCTTCTTAATAATTTGCTGCATTATGTTTGCCAGAATCTTATTGAGGCTTTTGCATCTATGCTCAATTGGAGAGATTGGCCTGTAGTATTCTTTTTTTGTTATTGTTAGGTCCTTTTCTGGTTTTGGTATCAGGGTAAGGCTTGCATGCAGGAATGAGGTTGGGAATATTGCTTCTCTTTCAATTTCATTAAAGAGTTGAAAAGTAGCAGCATTATATCTTTCCTAAATTTGTTGGAGAAATCAATAATGAATCCTGCAGGATCTGGTCTTTTCCTTGTTCATAGATTTTTAATTACATCTTCAATTTCCTTGACTGATATTAGGTTATTTAGAATTTTTGTATCTTCTTAATTCATCTTTTGGTAATTCATATGTATCTAAGAATTTGTTCATTTCTTCTGTGTTTCATCTTATTAATATACACCTTCTGATCTGTCCTCTTTCCAAGATTGTGACTGGCCTATTGCTTTTAGCTGAAACTAGGTATTTCAGTTATTAAAGTTTGTCATTTTCAATCTTTTTTATTACCTTAAATTATTATATATCAATTCAAGTGGATTAAGAAATATCTAGTGGATTTGTAAAACACATTTTGGATGTGACTGTGGGGTGTCTCCATATTGATTGTCATGCAGTCAGAAAGCTATTTGGAGAAGATCCACCCCCAATGTGGGAGGCACTTCCAATAGGCTTGCCATTGTTTTTCCATAATTTTATTGAGGAACAAATAGCAATAAGACAGTTTCAAATCAAATTGGTAGGACAGTTTCAATAATTAGCACATTGCATATATTCTTCTTAGTGTTTAATTGCTGTACAAGATGCAGACATGATATCCTATTTACAAACACCATTAGAACAAATCCCTCTATTCATTAAAAGAATGTAACTATGTATCTATCCTAACCACTTTGAATATAGGCTTGCCATTGTCTTCATCATTTTTTTTCATTGCTCAGTCCAAATACCTAAATTTAAAGGGGTACAAATTCATTTGACTCCCATTTTGCAAAGTTTTCAGTTCATAGTTGACTGCCTATAAGGTAAGGTGGCATGGCAGAGGGACGTCAAGGAAGAGAAACAGTTCTCCAGTAAATACATGGCCATGGTGCTCATTTTCTTCTCTGATCCTGTAGCCTTCGTAATAAATGTCCTTGCATTATATTTCAGTCTTGTTCCTCTGCAGAACACTGACCCATACACTGCCCATACACTTATTTTTCTGCATATGGCTACTTTTGTTCTATTAGAGAGACAATTTGCGGTAAAGTATAAAAAATATCATTAGAATATTGTTGAAAACCTGTGTCCCTTTAGTTCAAGTAGAGAAAATACTGAAATTTATATATCGTAAATTTTTCTTTTCCTCCCAGAATTTATATATAGCTAGAGTCAGAGGAAAAACAACTCTGCCCATGTCATCACATGTTTTTATGTAGTTGGTGAAGGAATGATTTATATTCTGCACCACACACCTAAATCACCTCCCTGCAACCCACATGCTTTAGTATAGAACAAAAGAAATCTGATGACTTTTCCAAATAATTGTCTTAGAAAAGTACTTATTTCCAGAAGTGGCAGAAAGTGATTTATCAATTTATATAGAATAGATATAAAATCCTAAAGACAGATCTGGAATTGAATTCAAGATTTGCTTTTCACAAGGTATGTGGCCTTAATTAAGTTATTCAGTGTTTCCTCCTCAGTTTTGTCATTTGAAATGGGATATTTTGAGATGGTTAAATTAGTTTGGATTGAAGTATATGAGGACCTTAGGATATAGCCTGACACACAATCAGCTATTTATATCCATGTGTATTTATTCATGGTGACCAGTGATTTGTTCTGTGACTGTTACATAAGATGTTTGAGAATGTGTTACTACTTGTGAAAATATGCTAAAGAAAACTAGAGAGATATTTTTAAATGACAAAATTAGTGACTATGAGAAATGTCTTAAATTTCTGATAGATATTCATTTCAATTAGTGGGAGAATAAGTTAATAATACTTTGGGTTTGGTGCTTTTCTTTTTATTTATTTATTTATTTATTGGATTATTCTTTTTGTTGTTGTTGTTACAGGGGATTGAACTCAGGGCCTTGAGCTTGCCAGACAAGCACTTATTCTACTGAGCTATCTCCCTGGCCCAGGCTTATTCATTTCGGCAGTGCTAGGGATAGCACCTTGTTCTCTCTCAGCTCTTTTAATATTTCCTTTTGTAAGAAAGTCGTGATGACTTGTGTAGTCTGGCCTCTGACTTACGGTCATCATTCCTTAGTGTCCCAAGTAGCTGGATATGCATCACTGAACTTGTTTTATATTTTACTATTTCACTAACTTAGGATATTCTTTTCAACTGCAGAACTATGTACCACACTATACAAGTATTCAAATAACAGAACACAGTGATTTAAAATAGGCTTTGTATCTTGAAGGCCTACATATGTATTCTACTTGAGGTACTTATCTAGGCAATTTTGAAAAAGATGATTAACCCCACTGAGATCTGCATTTTTCATTTATAAAGCAGACATAGTGATAGACTCTACCTCTGTCTGCATTATAAATGAAAAATTAATCCTTTGCAATGATTAATTGATTAAGTCTATATAGAACTCCAAGGAAGCACTTGTTCATATTAATTATTACACTAGTTCTACTAATAAAAATTGTAGTTTTATCAAAGACAACTAGTCAAATATCACAAAACATTCTGTCCATACTCAGAACTGGAGACACATATTAAAAGGAATGAAAAATAATAGAATCATACCTACAAATTCAATAAATCACTTCCATTCTGTTGTTTGGTTTGTTCCCATAATGTACTATTTATGTGACCAATTTTACCTGCATGTGAGAGAAAAGCCTTTAGAAACCAGATCAGGTTTTTGTCTCTAGCTTCCTAAAGCAAGATCCTAGCCCAGCTGGCATTCTGGGACTCCTTCCATCTTTGGTTTGACTAGATGATTCAGTGAAGAACATACTGTTCTTGCATCAGAAGCAGCAGTGTTAATTCCTTTATGCCAAATACTTTCGCAGGAGCTCAGGCTGGGTTCCCTGGATGATTGCTTATTGCAGAGTTACTGAAGCAGCTGGTGGAAAAGTCCACGTTGATCCTTTTGAGACCCAGGTCTTTGGAAAACATTCTATATGTTTTTTCTGCCTTGCAAAGGGACAAGTTCATATAATTCCAAAGTACAAGGAAATCTCCTTGTAATAAATAAAGTCCTCCTTCATTTTCATTGACTTGAAGAAACTTCGCGGGCAGCTCCTTAGCATCTTAGATGGATGGACTATATCACTTTTTTTTTAATCCAAGGGACACTACTTTGAGTGAAGGGAGCACGCTTAATAATTAGGGTGAGAAAATACATGTACATTGGGGCTGTATGGAGTAGATTGATTTGTGTAG
>NW_004524662.1:11472790-11483331 GCF_000260255.1 Octodon degus | reverse complement strand
GAAATCATAAAAAAATGATCAAATCCAAGAAATGCTTATATGAAGTGCTGCTGATTCAATGTAAGTGGTGAAGAAAGGGAGGAAGGATGATTTGGTATTTTTGGCTTGGAGTTCCAAGTAATTAATATTAATGAAGCAGTGTGGGGGGTATTTTTTGTATGTGAGCCCACACATGTATGTGCATACAATAGAGATATTGAGACCCATTGCAATATGTTTCCACTTTTTTTTTTTTTCGGAACCGGGGATTGAACTCAGGCCCTTGCACTTGCCAGAGAAGCACTTATTCCACTGAGCCATCTCCTTGGCCCCCTTGTTTCCACTTCTTCATCCATCTCTACAGTCTTAGAAGGGTAGCACCTATTCTATTGTCTATGACCAAACACACCAAGCAGAAAGCAAATACACCATGACACATACTGTCTTTTCCCTCTTAGACATGTTTGCCTTCTTCTTAATGTAAAGACTTTTGATTTCTACACTAAATTTCACTTGTAGTAGTGTTCGTGATTGAAACAATTCGGTAATTGTTAACTAAACGCACTTCTAGATAATCACTGTGTCTCTCTGGTTACCTCTGGCTCTGTCTGTCTTTTTTCTTCCCTACCCCACAAGCGCACACACACACCCATGTTTTGATTGTGTTATTGGTTTCATTCACAAGCACTGAGAATTATTTCTTCAAATTATCTTAGTTTTAACATTTGCAGAGTCTACACACAATTACGTGGACTGAAGATACTCTCAATTGTTTAATTCAATAGTGCAAGCCTAATCTCAGGTCTGACCATTTTTTCCAAACTTGTTGTACTAGTAGTTAATATACTCTAATTATTTTCACAATGCTTCTTCATTACTGTTTGAGATGACAGGTGTGAACCACCATTCTTTGGTCATAGTCACACTTTTATTTTCCTTTCCTGTGGATTGGAATGGAATACAGTTCCAGTGCTATCTCTTGGTTGGAAGACACATTGCAAATGCAAGTTCTAGAGTTTCACAATAGGCATCAGAGAGCAGAAAGAAGGAGCCTGGATGTTGTTGATGTTTTCAGTTCCTGATTCATAGATCCCAGGGCTGAGACTTTTTCTATCTGGTGCATGTGATCTACAGATTGGTTGCAAACTCTTCTCATAAATCTGTTTACTTCTTCTACATGGAAATTTTATTATGGCCAAATAAAAAATTGTAGATTTTGAAAATGTTATGTGTGTCTCATGCATGAGCCTTGGCACATGATGTTGTGGCTTGTATGTACGCTGCCATTACCTGGTGGAGAAATCAGAGAAGTACCTGTCATGTTTTAGTCTTTTACATGTCAACCAATGTCTGAGCCTAATATCTCACAAGTGGAAGGGATTCATTATTTGAGTGCCACTTGATTCCTTTGTGGTGAGCTCATGTAGTCCTTTGCATTAAAGAGTTCTTAGTTGCTTAAAAATCTGGTTTGAAGCTAGTTATGTCTGAAAATCCTTTTTATCATTTTTATTTTATATTATTTATTTGCAGTGCTGGAGATTGAAAACAGCACTGATGCACTCAGGTAAATGCTCTGCCCATCAGCGACATCCCTATCCCTTTTTCCATTCCTTTAACGTAATGCTCAGCAATACTTTATAATGTTTCTAGGTTGGATAAATATGTCTAGGGCCTCACGCTATCTTACACGCTGTCTTAGCCAGTGTCGTGGTTTTTGTTTTTATTGCTATAACAGCATACCTGGGCATGGAACTGAAAATCTTTTCTATGACTGGTTTCACTTGATTTGGATTATGTTTCAAAGTTTGTTTTTTAACAAAGTATATCTATGAAACTCTGATTAATAAAAGTGTTCATCTAAGTCTTATTGACATATGTCCTGGTTCTCCAATGCTATACTAAGATGTTACTAGAGCAGGAATCCTGCAAACTCCAACTATTAGATCATTTCTATATAATATCTAAGCAAGTGTTCTATTATGAAAGCAGCACCTAGTGAGTATTGTTGATTTAATTCATCTTGAGGAATCTCTAGGGCCAATCTTCTCTCTGATACTATAATTTTCTCCCCAGAGGAATAGCTTCCTGGAAGAGGGGTTAATTAGATAACCATATTTTTATTTCCCAAAATGGTACAACAAAAATGACAATTTGTGATTTGTGAATAAAGACAAATAGATACATTCTAAAGATAATTTCTATAATGCTATTATGGTTTATAATGACATAAAATAAATGGATACCTTACATAAATATTTATCATTGTCTTCTTATTGCAATTGTTAAATCCCCCATAATACATTGCTTGCATGGGTACCATCTATATTAATTAGAATTATATTCTATGTGTGTATACTAAACAATAGACAATAGGGAGATAGATCTTTGGCAAGTGAGAATGGGACTAAGGGATGGAAGATGTGGGAAAACAGAAGGGAAAGGGATAAAGAAAAAAATGTGTCATGTACGTGTATGAACTACCTACAATGAGTTTATTCTTGCTGTACTGGGAAATGTACTAATGAAATAAAAATTTAAAAATTGAATAAAGTCATGTGTTTGATATGCAGTAATAAAGAAATTTCAAAAAAGCCATTGAAGAATGAGAACAAGCGTCAAGGCACAAATGATTCATTTTATTCAGTGTGTGCATAAAACATTGTGATCTATAAACACTTTATTCACAGACAGTTGATCATTAACTTGTTTTAACTTTCTGAAGTTACCTGAAATAAGGGCACTCCCGTGTTCAGTACATTATGGTATATATCTAATTCACTGGTTTAAATGCTTTGAGTGGAAAGCTGTAGTAAAATGCAGAAGAAAAAAATGAGAGAACAAAGAAAGTATCACTTTCACTTCAGAAAAACCTAAAGGTTAACTATGTAGGAACTAAAGACTTGAATTTCCTGGAACAGTGCTTTAATACCAAAATAAACTTGAGACCACCACTCACTGGCAAAAAGAAGTCAACTAAGATGATAGCCATTAATCATCCTAAATAAACGGCACTTGTTAAGTGTCTGATTGACACTGTTAGCATATTTTTTTTTTCCTCTTGGAAATGTGCCTCAGATTTGTATCATGTACCTACATAGTTAAATTCAGTGCCTACTGCTCTAGAATTTAGTACCTGAGAGAAGAAATTGATAAAAAAAATTCTAAACCTTAAAAGACTGTAAAGTAGTCATGGGAATGTTTTGTCTTCTGTTTTATGAAAATTTTTGCACTTTTGTCCATTAAAATGATCTTAGCAATTTGTAAATAGTTGATTCTTTTTGACTAAGGCTATAATGAGATAGCTTTGATATTTGTTTTAAGAAAGTGTTTGACCTAGTCTTCTTGCTTTAGAGTTTCATGGTAAACATAAGAAAATACTGTTTATAAATCCAAATAAAATAAAATGAAGACATTATTCATGAAATAAGTGAAGTTATATATATGTTACATATATATATGTACATCCTTTTTATTCACACTCTTTTTCATACCAGGAATTTAACTCAGAACCTTGCACTGGCCAGACAGGCTCTGTACCACTGAGCTATATCCCTAGCTATTACTCACACCTGAAGGATAAAACACTGTCTAACATTTGGCAGAAGTTACTTTTATTCAGTAATGGTAGTAGAGAAAACCTTAATAAAATGTTGACCAGTGTTGTAAGCTTTTTAAAACAGAAAACGGAAATGGAAACATTTAAGTGAGATAGGATAGAAAACACCAGTTAATGCAACTCTATTGGTGAAATATCTATGATTTATTCTTGTAAGTGAACAATATGGGTCTCTATTGTGTGAACAAAAGTGAATATAGATTTTGCAGCTGTTCAGTAAAAAGAAGGGACTACAGTTGCAACACAAGCATTGCATGGCACATGCATTTCTTCTCAGTGAGGAGGGCATGAAGCACTTGCATTACTTAGACTATTTTAGGGGGATGTGTTTGCAGGAGATGATCAATTTTTTTTAGGGAAAGGTCTACAGAGTGTTCAGGGTCTCACTACTAAATCAGACTCATAGTGATCCACCTGTTTTACAGGCTCCAAAGAGCTGGGATTACAGGTGCACACCACCACGCGCAGTCTCAATTGCTGTTTCAGCATGTTCCAGGGGTGGGGCTGGCACAGCAGGCCCAAGGATCGAACTCCCAACTCCTGCACCTGCTTGTAGGTCCTTTACTCTGCTGAGCTATTTGGCCCACATGAGATGATCATTTTAGCAATTATTTTGCTATTGTCTTGTCATGCAAATGTCTTTTCCTCTAAACTTATTTGTAATAAAGGAATCTGTAGAGGGAAAATATGACGCAAAGGCCTTTTTTTTTTTTTTTCTTGTAGAAAAAGAAAGGAAAACCCAAAAGGCCCAGAGTGTATTTTGCTTGGCAATTCCTTTGCTGCCATTTTGATTTTGTTTTTAATGCTTGAGGGCAGCAAATTGGCAGGTGCAAATAAGGCTCTAGCTAGTTTTGTGCTGTATTTACAATCAGTTGTTATGGGTTAACATATCTGTGGTGCATAGGGAATTAGGGCCCACAACTTCTGTTGAGAGCAGGGGAAGCTTAATGTTTAATTTCCATAGTAGCATGAATATAGTTCGTCAGCCTCATCCTGTAATAGTTTCCATTAATATTTATAATGGCTGTAAAACTGGATTAGTCATGATCTTTCGGTGGTGTCGTCTTTTGTATTTGCATAAAATTTGGAATTATTTTGAATATATTTTTTGTATCTAAAATTTGAAAGCAGCATAATTTCCTATAGTAACAAAAGCTAGTAGATGAGAAATAATTTTTTTTACAACTAAAAGAAGGAAGAAGGAGAAGAAAGAAGAGGATGAGGACAAGGAAGAGAAGGAGGAGGAGGAAAAGGAACGGGGGGGGAAGGATCCTCGATTTTATAGAATATGTTTTATTATCGCTGTATTATCATTTTGGCATGACTTTTATTCTTTAGAGATAGAAAATAGCTACTTGGTGGAAAATGCAACCATTTTATGATATGCTTTGCACTTTACTGGGATTTGCGTGTGCCGCCTGGTCATGTCATGTCCCAGATAGAGAGCAGAACTAGGAAATAGACCCTAATGCTATGTACCAGCCAGAACACAAAGGTTATAATGTTGTCCAAATATTGATTTTTAATTTGGAGTTTACATCTTAATGAAGGAAAAATGAAAATGATTTCATAAAATATTGAGTAGACCCATTACCGCACGAGCAATAGTAACTTTTTGGGAAAGTTCCCCAGTATAAATTCTCCCCATCTCTATGTGTGCTTTGTGGATTCAGACAAAGAACCAAGCTAATCTTTCCTAGGAGGAGGAAGAGGAGAAAGAGACTATTGAAGAGAGGTATAAATAAATAAATAAATAAATAAATAAATAAGCTACTGTTGAATAAAACAATTAGTTTTGCCCCAGGCTTCTGCAATCGCTTATGAATTTTTACCAACATTTGTTTACAGCTGTAACTTTAGGATATAATAGGAGACTGAATTTCATACAAGCAGAGAGACAGATGATCAAATTCACAAGGGATTGTGTCAGGCTTTTTCCAGTCCTGAAGAAACATATTAATCCTTGTCACTGTTTTCAGAAGCGCTATTTCTGAAATAAACCTGTACTGTAACTTGGCCCTTTTAATGAGCTTCTGGAGTGTGGGCTTTCCACTCAGCACCTGAAAAACACAACAAAACACCTTTTATATTAAAGATGTGAGGTTTGCTGCTGGCTAAATTTGTACACAGAAGTCTATAAACCAGTGCTAAGCCAGCTGGGAAGCAAGAAAGCAAATTCAGATTCTGCCATGAACTTCACAGACCAATTATCTACTTGGAATCATGGGAGTTTAACAAACAAATACCAGCCCCTGCTGAGCCCTTTCAGGCCAGCAGCTTATGGGTGATTCAGTTGCATCCGAGGCTTTTAGACTGATCAATTCTTAATCACAAAGCGCAAAAATTATTCTCAGACTCATGTCAGTTTCTTTGGACACCTTTGTTAACAATCTGCTTCAAATCATTTTTTTTTAAAGAAACTGCAGACACTGTTTTTATTGACTCCCCACTTGTAAAATGTTTATAGCTTGTTAATTTATATTTACCCCTTTACTTTTGCCTGCAAATCAACATCACTTAGCACAGTTTGGTTACACTTTGTCCAAAGGAAATTACAGAAGCCTGCTATGGGGCTAAAATGAAGGAAAGCTGCGGAAAATCAATACACTGCTGATTAAACAGATCGTAGCAAATTCACGGCTGTGTGCTACCGCATGGAGACATCAGTGTGATGCCTATCTAGCAGCTAATGTGCTTTCAGTCAGGTGAAGGAAATTTCAGAATAAGGCAAAATCATCCAGAAAAACAAGAGCTACCTTACACAAGAATGTGTGTGTTTGTATGAAACCCACAGTTTGTGTAAGGTAGTGTTTCACTTGAGGAATTTTGGAGACGCATTTATTTTAAGAAGTAAACTAGGTTTATATATTCACTGTGACATTTAAGCCTGAGTATTATAAAAAGGAACTCCCTCTTTGCAACCACAAGTCAAGTTATTTTTTCTTCTTTTAATGAATCTTTGATTGATTGACCTCCACTTGTACAATTTCGAATTAGCAATTTGGCAACAATCAAAATGACTAAAATGTAGATGATTTCTATAATTTATAGCAAAAGTAATCATGCTATTCAACAAAAATATTCTAAGGATCTCAAAAAAGAATCATACTTATCAATTTTAAAGTAGAAGAATAAACATGAACAATTAGGTTTAAAATGGGACTCAGAAACATTTTTTAAAGAAATATATTAGACATGCAGAATAGCAGCACAGCATAGTTGTAAAAACCATTAGTACTTACATCACTGGGAAAGTCAGCATTTGGGTGATGGGGAGGATCTGAGTTATCCTGGCCAAAACCAAATGCTCTGGATTATCACACAAATTTGTTTCTATGCCACTCTGTTCTCATGCTTCGCAAACTCAGAGCTGTAGGAAAATCACAAGTCTTAATATTGGTTAAGAGGTGGTTCTTGCTCCAGGCCGACTTGATAAACTGCTACGTACTCTATTGAGTGTGAATTAAAGATACTGCACACAACGAAAACTAAGTGTACATTGGAAGAAATTTTATCTTACGCTTTTCAAAATCATTTACTCACTGGGCACATTTTAAAATTTATTATCTAGCTCTATCAAATGTTTCTTTTTGTTGTTAAGCTGGCAACAAGGGGCTAAAGTTTGTGGCAGTAATTACCATTGTTCACATGAGACAATTAGGTTTTGTAGGTTATGATATTCTGGCAGATACATTTTGTTAGTAAATCTTTATATTAAAATATTATTGAAAAAATATATTTCATACACAAGAGCCAATTTAATTTTCAATCTCTGTTGTTTTTAATTCTCTCTTCTCCAAAATATCAGTCTCTTAAATGGTAACATGGTTAAGTTCGTTGCCAAATTCCATATGTTAAAATGAAGGTGTTTTTGAGTCATCAAAGCTTATATAAAAAGACCTTTAACAAGTAAACAGCTTTTTCCTTTTTTTTTCCAAATTGGAAGATGTGATGATATAAGAAAACATATTCATGGACACCATATGTGAACTAAGTTTTATCTTAAGATTTCTGTAGTGGTTTTTTTTTTTTTTTGAGAATTCCTAGAAAATGAGGGGTTTTATTTATAAATTGAAGAAATCCACTCAGTGACATTATTTTCATGTTGCATGTGTATGTATATATAAGTTTTAAGGTGTTATACTTTGGTATTCTATTTGAACTCTTGGTGATCTTATTTTGGGGAATGAAACTAGATGATGTGCTCAAATAGCTTATGAACATGAAAAGTAATCATTACTTTGGATTTCTATTTTAGTGTAAATAGCAACACTACATTCTATTATGGTAAGCTATGTATCAGCTTTTTTTAGGTGTAAGTCTCAAGAGAATGAGGTCACTTTTAGCCAATGGAATGCTCTTGTGATGCTTTGAGAGCAAAACTTGGTAATGAATGGAAAGAGCAAGTATTTTAGAAAATGTGGAAAAATACACACATTATTTTATTATGTCCTTGCATATGTGTTTTCAGGTGTATTTCTTCATAGCATCAGAAAAAAAAAAACTAAATTGAAAAATAGACTAGGAGAGAAAGAAGTAAGCAAAGACTGAATCATGTGTTTAAACTTCTTCAGAAAATTAGTTTCCAAGTTTCATCATATAAGTAAATCTTTTCACATCTTTATAGTCTTAGTGGGTTAAAAATGCTTGTTTGTAAACATGCTTTACTTTATTTAAAATACATACACACACAAATCTGAAAGTTGGCAGGAACTTGAATACGCTTTGGTAGAAACCTACATTTTCTTATTAATACATAGTAATTTATCACCATTAAGTATATGATCCCTCTGGAAAAAAAAATTGATGCACATTGCTCACTAGACTATAATTTCAGTGTTGATGATATTAATCTTTAATTAAATTATAGTTATTTTAGAAATGTATGTCCTTAATTAAATTATACCATGCATATAAAAAGAAATGACTATGCATGATTAAAACATGTTAAAAATATACTACTGAAGTTTGAATCCTGTCTGTCATTTCCAAAGTGTGACTAACCAGCCTTCAGAAATGACTAGAAAGTCAACTGAAAAATTGCCAAGTAAAATTGTTTCATTCTGTAAAGAACTGTGCATTAAAATTTTGGGCAGTTTCTCTATTAAATTTAAATATACTTCTTATAGTATAGACAGTATTACATTTCTAAATTAATTGCCATACTCTCATTTGTTAAAGAATTTCTCTCCATATGAAAAGCAAAGTCTCACTAGATGTGGATTTTACACTGTGCTAGATCAATCCCAATACCAGTAAATGGATATTATTAAACAGCATGGGGTAGTGCAAACTGGGAAAGAAAACTTGTAGTGTGCTGCCTTTGAGCAGACCTGGCTTGCATGCTGTGACAGGGCAATTGTCGACATGCTTTTTCATGCCAATCTGCAGCTTTTTCAACTCTAGATGCTATGGCAACCAGGGTTTAACAGACTAAGCAGCTAACAAGCTTCCCTGATGGAATTGTCTGGTTGTGTGATTGCCTTGTCTTAGGGAAAATATGAAATAGAGTGAAGACACTTGTGGACATTTGTCCAACTGATTATAATTTGGACAGTTGAATCATAATTGTCTGTTGTGTGCTGTACAGGAGGGACATAGGCTGTTTTCCACATCCCTGGCAGAGTCCACCACCGCATTCCCGCATAGGCTGTTTCTCTTGGGAACAATGGGTCCTGGTCTCTGGGGGCTTGGTGTGACAGGGCAAACCTCACCTCACGCAGGATCACCTGGGAAAGAAGGGTGGACAGCTTTTTTTTTTTCCTGTTTGAAAATGCTTGTGTTGGATGTGAGCTGTATTTGTATGAAATATAAAGAACACAAGTTGAGAGATATTTCTCTTTTTATAAAATGTTCCTATTCGTGGGGTACGTTGTAGCTCAAAATATGCAGGTGAATAAATTTTTGTTATTTATGATCGGGCATAATTTTAGTTCTTTGGGAATATTGATTTTTTAAATTTGCAGCCACTTAAACATGTATTTGTGTCACCAATCACATGCATAATTTAAAGCACTGAGAAAATAATCAAGCTTCTCTGATGGAATGGTCTTGTTTTAATACTGCCTTGTCCTGTTGAAAATGAATAAGATACACCCTTTATTGCTTTAAATGATTAAAAGCCTATTAATACAATTTAAGATTTTTCAAATGATAAGGACATTGTATTTTCAAGTCAAACTTTTATTTCTTAGAAGAAATATATTTTTAAAACACTAAAATTAATGGAAAGAATTCAAATGAAACATGAATTATGAACCAAGACTAAATCTCTATTTTACCGAAAGATATTCTAAATGAAATAGACTATTCTACATTATCTTACTGTGTACTTTATAGACTATTGGAAAATAGATGATTTTGTACAACTCCCTATAATGATTATCCTGTGATTATCCTGTGTATCTAAAAATGTACCAATACAATTACTTTAAAAAATAAATTTCAGTATTATGTCTTTTTATTTTTTTAGTATTATGTCTTAGAGATAACATTTTTTTAACATTTATTTAGTGTGTGTGTGTGTGTGTGTGTGTGTGTGTGTGTCCAGCTCAGCCCACCTGGGGGTGGGTCTGGCTGGCATGTGGTGCTGGGGGATTGAACCGTTGTCCCTGTGCTTTGCCAAGCTTGTTCCAAATAGGTGCTTTAGACCACTGAGCCATCTCACCAGCCCCCTAGATAACATTTTAATTTTAATAATACTTTTAGCAAACTGTGAACTAATTGAAATTCTTTAAGAAAAAGTTAAGGCTGGGTGTAGTGGCACACACCTGTAATCCCAGCACTAGGGAGGCTGAGGCAGGAGGATCATTACAAGTTTGAGACCAGCCTTGGCTACAAAGTGAGCTCAAGCCCAGCCTGATCTGCAGAGTAGCCCCTGGCCCAAAAAGACTTAAAAGAAGAGTGAGAAAGAGAGGGAGAGAGGGAGAGAGCGAGAGGGGGAGAG
>NW_004524662.1:11469477-11472511 GCF_000260255.1 Octodon degus | reverse complement strand
AAGAGAAGAGAAGAGAAGAGAAGAGAAGAGAAGAGAAGAGAAGAGAAGAGAAGAGAAGAGAAGAGAAGAGAAGAGCTGGTGGTAAGATTTTCATTCCCGTTGGTACCACATGGAAGATTGCACTTACCCATGTGAACACACTCACCCAAGCCAGATCCCACTAATTGCACTTAGTCCATTTCTCTGTTTTCCTGTTTGATTTTTAAAATACTTCAAATTGATACTCTTAATTTGTGACATCTAATATTGGTCAGAGTCCTCCCTCAGTTCATACCAGTAGGATGTCCCACAGAGCAACTTGCCTTTGGAAAACATCCTCAGCAGTGTATACAACGACTTACATAGAAGGGGAAGCTCCCAAAGCTGGACTGTCCCACTTTAGAGACCTGTTCATTTTCTTAAACAGAAAGATCTCCAAGTGGGAATGTCTCTTTCTAAGAAATATTGTAAGGAGAAAGCTAGTGAATGCACTGGGTTGTCTATGTAAATCCTTGGTTGCATGATGCCTCTCAGCCTCTTGGAAGATTCTCTGGAGCACAGAAACTTTAATCTCTCTGAAAAGTGTAGCATGTCACTGGAACCAAACTCTGGTGTGATGAGCCCCATGAAGAACCAGGAAGATAGATGTTGGGTGTCTGGAAGGGCATGACAAGGAGCATTGAAGAGGGAAAGTTGCAGAGCCTGGGCGGGAACCCACAAACCTCATGGCAAGCCTTACCTTTTCCTTCAAGGCTATATATGCAGACTGCCTTCCAAATCTCAGTAGCTATATAACTTTCTCTAGATTGCAAAACAATGAAATTGTTTTTGACATCACTATCTTTAAACTTGATTGCATGCAACATTCAGACTCTTTATGGGATTCTTCACTCTTTTAAGCAACTAGGCATTAAATATAAAATATTTGCTTAGTACTTCTAAAAGGAAACTGTGTGTTAAATATAAAATCTTTGCTCATTTACTACTCCTAAAACACACACACACACACACACACACACACACACACACACACACACAGTCATAGGACCCACGTACTGTAGCCCATGCCTGTAATCCTGGTACTTTCTGAGTTAGAGGTAAGAGGATCACAAGTCAAGTCCTGCGTGGGCCACTGAGTGAGACCCTGTATCAAAGTAAAAAATAAAAATAAAAATAAATAAAAGAAAGAAAGAAAGAAAGAAAGAAAGAAGGAAAGAAAGAAAGGGGCTGAGAACATAGTTCGGAGGTAGGGTGGTCATTGATTTGATCCCTAGTACTTCAAAAAAGGGAAGTTATTTTAGGCTGTTATATGTAACAGTAGTCTTTTAAAATAGCAATACCGCCATGTCCTCTAAAGAACAAAATGAGTGTAATAATTATCATAAAACAGTATTATTATGTAATAGTACAAGAATTCTAATGAAAAATAGCGAATAGCAAAGTTCATCTCTCAAAACCAACTAACTGTTTCCTTGATGCCCATAATTTATATTGCACTGTGTAGGATTCTAAACAAAATGGAGCTCAGAAATTCACTCCTAAAACTGCATCAATAATGCATAGTGAGACCCTGTATCCAACAAATACACAAATAAAAGATTTAAAAATTATGTAACATAAATAGATAAATCCCATTTTGAGCACTCATAGTGCTTGGGGTCCTAAGCAAGGTACTGCCATAAAAGCGCCAACAATGTGAAGGGGATATTGTTATCTCTGTTCGTACATGGGAACCCTGAGACACACAGAAGCTTTCTAAGAAAACAAATAAGTGATTACTAATGAGATTCGGGACCCACCCCTTTCTTCTAAGGTTTATTTCTAAGCCTTAGCTATTTTATGTCATAGAAATCAAGAACTATGGAAATCTATTGGTTTTATAGCTAAAGGAAATGAAATTTTTGTGTCAAAGAGGCATCTGCATTCTTGTGTTCCTTGCAGCTTTGTTCATAGTAGCCAGGATTTTCATCATCAGGGGAAGGGAGAAAGAGAACATGGCACACAGAATGTGCCATTGTGCGCTACACAATGAAACATGAGTCGCTTACAGAAAGGATGGTGCTCTTTGGAAAAATGGATGAATGGGGAAGATATTATATTGAGTGAAATAAGCTGGGAACCAAAAAACAAATACTGGATGATCTCTCCCATATATATTATCTAAAAAAAAATTGGTATCATGGAAATTGAGAGTCGAATATTGGTCATTAGAGACTGGGGGGAGGGAAGAGGAGAGAGAAGTAGGATGAGGTTAGCAGAGAATGCCGTATTACAGATAGATAGGAGGAATAAATTCTAGTTTTCCATTTTGCAGTAATCTCACTATTATTAACAGTAATTATTACATATTTAAAAACAGCTAGAAGGATTGAATATTTTGAATTGTCTCTGCCTCTCTCTCTCTCTCTCTCTCTCTCTCTCTCTCTCTCTCTCTCTCTCTCTCTGGCTCTCTGGCTCTCTCTTCTCTCCCATCTTTTTGAGATAGGGTTTCACTATCTTGGCCTCTCTATTGCTGGGTTCACAGGAATGCACCACCACACTTGGCTTGAGTGCTTTTACTACAAAAAAGGTAAGTGCTTAGGGTGATGGATATAACATTTACTCAGATTTGAGTGTTACGTACTCTCTTTACATATCAGAGCTTCATGGGGTAAACTTAAGCATGTACAATTACTATGAGTCAGGGTAGGTGGAAGTAAAAATTTTAAAAAGGTATTGTGGGAAGGAAGCCAGGTATGATAGTGCACAGCCTGTAATCCCATCACTCTGGGAGGCTGACGCAGGAGGATCACAAACTTGAGCTCATCTGGATAATTTCATGAAAAATAAATAAATGAAGTGTCATAATAAAAATGAAATGGGGTGGAGATATAGCTCAGAGTAAAGAAGACCCTGATTCAATACTCCAAGCCCTTCCACATGCACACAAAGAATCATGGGAAAGAGATTTCACACCTCTCTCTAATCTTAAGGGTGGTAATAAAAAGGAATGTTATACCACTAGTGACCCCCAGGAGGCAGTAAACTCAGTCTTTCAAAAAGTTATTTGAATAAC
>NW_004524662.1:11466999-11468882 GCF_000260255.1 Octodon degus | reverse complement strand
AAAAAAGTTATTTGAAAATGTACATAGTCTTTTTCTGCGTTTCATCTCACCACACCCTACCGCTACATGATGGAAGGGTAAGAACTTACACGTAAATGTATATTTAAGAATCATTTCCTTTCTTATGCACTAATTATGGCTTGGAGTCTATGTCCTACGCAGCCATGAAATCAATTTTAGTTTGTCAGCTATAGGTAGTTTGCCTCTTCCAGTATAAAACTGTGTGGTGACTGCAACACTCATACTATAGTCTGTGATATTTTTCCCCATGAACATTGAGGTGAATTTCTCCTCTCCTTGAGTGCTCGCTGACTTAGTGATATGCTTTGAAGAAACAGAACATGGTAAATCTTACAGTGTGTAGATTCTGAGTTTACAACATAAAAAGACTTTAGATTCTTGTCTTGGTTCTTACTTTGCTCTGGTTGCTAAGAGAAAGTACCCAGCACCCAAAGTGAAAGGAAGAAATGTTTATTTAGCTCACAGCTTGTGGAGGTTTCAGCCTATAATCAGCTGTCTCCAAAGCAGGGTGGTGTGGCACAGGGCAACAGTTCATGATGGCAGAAGACATCAAAAGTAAGAAGAGCAAACGGGGGAGGGCCAGCTTCTTTTTCTCCCTTATAATGTATTCTGGCTTGCCTCCCAGACTATCTCTTTGGCCTCCTCTTCCTCAACTCAGAATGTTTACAAAGTAAGGACCCTGACGCCCTGCAGAGGCACTTAGTTAAGCTTCCAAACGTCTGGATTCCCAAGCTGACATAAGGTAACAACCACTGCAATCCTCTTGGCTCCTTCTTTGGCCCAGGCAGGCACAGTGGCTCCTTCTCTCAGAAAACCCCTGAAATGGCCCAGGTGGCGAATCAGCAAGGCCTCAGGCCAAGAGCTGGAAACTGAGAAACTGAGGTCGCAGGCTAACTGTGTGAAAAAGCTTGCAGCTTAGACCTTGAAGCTTCCCTAAAACCTTCAGATGATAGATGCCTTGGTGGACATTTTGTTTCCAGTCTCGCTTGAGGCTCAGGGCCCAAACCACCAAGTGAGGCCATTCCTAAATTCCTGACTCATTGAAACTTGGGAGATTAGTAAATGATCATTGATTTAGGACTCTTACTTTTGGGTAACTTGTTACATGGTGATCTGCAACACAACAGCCTTTGTCATGTTCTATTCAGTTGGCTTCAAATTCAAACTCCCTTCCAAGATGATGTATGGATGCAAGGAGAGGAAGGCTTGTGCTAGAGGTACTTTGAACAGTCCTGGAGGTCCTCGTCCATCTACCTGTGAGGACTTTAATATTATCTGCATACTTATTTTGTTGTTGCTTCTGAATGGATTCTCTCTAGGGTTCTCTCTCTCTCTCTCTCTCTCTCTCTCTCTCTCTCTCTCTCTCTCCATTTATTCAGTGGCTGGTGCAGCCCACCCTGGGTGTAGGGCTGGCTCAGCACATGATGCCAGGGATGGAACTGCACTCCCTGTATGTTTGCCTCAGATTGCTTAAGCAGGTACTTTAGACCGCTGAGCTATCTTGCCAGACCTCTTGTCTCATTTTTTTAAAAATAAGATGTAATTTCCACCTGTCTCTTTTTTCTGGTAATCGGGGCTGAATCCAGTACCTTTGTAGTGAGCTACTTTCTTAGTTACTTCCGTGTTGCTTGTTTCCATTTTCTTCTGGTGCTGGAGATTGAATTTAGAGCCTCACACATGCTAAGCAGGTACACTCACACTGAGCTATACTCCAATCCACACACAGCAGTCTGCTGGTATAATATTTTAGTGCTTAGGAGAAGCAACCCTTCCATAAGTGTTGCATACCATTTAGTAAATTTATTTCTAAGTCCTAGCCCAGGTCCGGTGAGTGTGCGGAGAGTTTCCTGCTATCCTGCGCC
>NW_004524662.1:11457039-11463709 GCF_000260255.1 Octodon degus | reverse complement strand
CTAGGGGTCCATTCCCCAGGCCTGCTGTGCTGGCCCTCCCCCTGGGGCACGCTGAGACAGAGATTGAGACTGTGTGGTGGTGGATGCCTGTAATCCCAACTCTTGGAAGGCTGTAAACAGGTGGATCACTACATGTCTGATCTAGTAGTGAGACCCTGAATACCCTGTAGACCTTTCCCTAAAAAAAAAAATACAAAAATTAAAAAAGTAAATATACTGTGAAAAGCAAGGTTTGCATTTTTCACTCAGTGACAAAGTTTGCACTTGAGAATGGTAAAGACTAAAGCAAATTCTGCAACGCTAAACTGTAATAAATGAATCAGTGGGAGTCTCTTCACATATCAATTTCTATATCTATTTACGAAGGAAAATGGAAATCTATATACAATGTGGGTGTAAATATTGCTATGGCAAAAGAAACACTGAAGCAACACCCAGCATTTGGAGACAGGTTTATTTCACATTACCGGATACTGATTGCGATCACTCCCAAACTAGCAGGCCTCTGTCTCCGGTGTTCTAGGGCTTTTATATGGCACCTGAGCAGGAGATAGGTGGGATCACTGATTACGTGGCTAGCTGAATGGTCATGAAGCTTGTCACAATCAAGCATCCTGCATGTTTGGTTATGCTCTCGTAGATACAGGGGTCAGGAAAGTAATTACACAGCCATGAAACAGTTACAGAGCTAGGCAGTCTCAGTGGAGCAAAGTTTTAGAGAGAACAGTTTCTCCTGTACAATATTTCCCTTTCAATATAACAGAGAGACAGACTGATAGAGACAGAAATGTGTAGCTCTGTGTGTGTGTGTGTGTGTGTGTGTGTGTGTGTGTGTTATTTTATGTGCACACATTTCCTAGCTCTGTTCTCCGGAAAGGCCTGGAGATAATAGTATAATGGTAGGAGTGAACACATTTAGCATGGAGATAGTGTAGTCTAAACGTTTCCAAACAAAGCCAAAGATCTTTAGAGAGCTATGATGCCACAATCAGGAGGGCAAATATATAAGATGAATATTGATAATTATTTTATTTATTTATTTATTTATTTATTTATTTATTTATTTGCGGAACCGGGGATTGAACTCAGATCCTTGCGTTTGCCAGCCAAGCGCTTATCCTACTGAGCCATCTCCCCGGCCCCTTATAAGATGAACAAGGAACATAATATCCTATGTGAGGCTGGGTGGGAAGGAGTAGGTATAATGCTGTGACCTTCTGCGAATGGTGGTTTCTCCCAGCTTCTAAGCTTTGAAACATGACGCTTGCAGTGCAGCTCACTTGTATTGTCACCCCTTTTAACATTATGGAGATCAATTTAGTTTTTTCCATTCTCCATTTACTCAGTATATTTACTTATATGCTCAAATGATAGTGGCAACTCAAAAGTATATAAGAAAAAATTTCAAAGAGCTTTCAATGGCCAAAATCAGATCTATTTGAAATAATTGAATGTTAAATTTGTATTTTAACCTATAGAATAAAATCAATATTACAATTCAGGCTTGCACATATAAATGAAAAGTAAATAGGAGAGATCTTATATAGTGGAATATAAATGAATAAATTTAGAAGAAGTCAGAAAAATAGAAAGTAACCATTAAGCAAACGCCACGGAGATATGTGTTATATCTATCCATCTGTGCATATATTGCTTAAACCTTCAGTAGATGCTAAAATTAATGAGTGATGAGAAACAGGATATTTATATAGTTTCAAAGTATTTCCTCACAAGATACTCATTAATTACAAAGGGGAGAATATAAACATTATAGTGGAAAAACCTGGCAGACATCATTTGACCATGTGATTGAAGTTACCATTTCAGTAGTGAGACACTAGGACAGCGTGAGCCTCATGAGAGTGTGCACCGAGAAGGGCACAACAGCACTTTGCTTTTGTTTTTGCAAAAAAACCATGACATCAACTGTAAGAAAATAGTAGACGCATATAAATAAAGGGACATTCTACAAAAGCAACTGGCCTGTTCTCTTCAAATGTGTCGAAACAAGAAAAATAATTTTAAAAAATTTCTAAAAAAATTACTAAGAACTGTCACAAACTGAAGGACCCTAAAGAGACATAACTAAATGCAATAAAGGATTTGGGTTAGACCTTAGGACAGGAAAAGACAATGTCAGTAGAAAACTGGCATGATACAAGTATAGTATGTATATTAGTTAATAATAAGGTCTCATTATATTTCCTGGTTTTATTAATTACACTGTAGCTATAAATTATGTAAACATTATGACAAGCACAGGAAGGGGGCACAAAAATTATGTGTAGCATTTTGCAACTCTTCCCTAAGTCTAAATTTATTCTTCACAAAAAATTAAAAATTTTGGCAAAAGTTGAACCCTAGCGAATATTCCTCAACTGAGACAACCCAAATATTCTGAGAAAAATTTTCCGATGTGCATCAAGGGTGGTTAGTACCGAGGACCTGAAAATCAAGTGAAGTCAGTAATGATTTTGGCTAAATTAGTGGTCCTGGCCAAATTGAACTACTCTATGTGACTCAAAACACACACACACACACACACACACACACACGCACGCACACACGCACGCACACACAACTTTATTATAAACTCTTTCTGGATCCCTTCACATTCTGGGAATGGAGAACGTGAAGAAAGGAAACTCCTGATTAACCTTTTAGCTCAGTGTTTTTATCTTGGCCTCTTCCCCTAAGGATGAAAGGGATTGTTATTTGTCCGTCTGGGAGGCCCTGATGCTGTTAATATTCTCCCTTCTTAAATGACATTATTTTAACCTTTATTGTTATAAAACACTTTAGGGAGTTTGGAAGTATTATAAGGAAATATATATATTATGTGCATATTATACATATATTCTCAAGATGCACAGAGAGGTACTGAAGACATAGCCCTTAGCCCACTTATGGGCTGCTCTGTCGATTTTAATATCTTATTACTTTCCCATTTGTTCCTAGTGGTTCAAATTCTTGGTTGTCGTGAGAGCGAGGTTATAACTTATGAATCATTTTTATCTTCCTGTAGCATATAACAAACACCAAGTAGTCAATGAATATTACATGACTGCTTGAAGTACATTAATCAGATCACTTGAATACAGTATTAAAGTAATATGGGGGATTTTTCTATAAATATGAAAGTTCGTGATTCTCTTCCCTGCTTGTTTTTGAAAGACGTACCAATCGTATGAAAAGTTCCTTGCCTGGCAACTGTAAGTTTGCTAGTTTGCCTTTCAGTACTGTGTATTTTTCTATTTGCACAAAATCACCATAAATGACTTACTTAAATATCATCCAAATTATAAGTAACTTGAAAATTTATGGAGAATAACTAAAAATATATTTCAGAGCATCTTATTGACAGCACTGTTTGTGACCTCGACTTTAATGCCTGAAGAAATTTTTGGAAAAAATATGATTTCCATCATAAGAACTTTATCCCCATCATGGCAAATGTGAACAATCAGAAGTTCTAAGTAAAATGAAGAAGGACTGAGAAAAGTGGGTGTGGCTAGATGGAAGGACAGGTGAAGATCTCGTAGTGAAGTGTAACTCATGCAAGATGAGAGTCACTGAGGAATCAGTCTTAGAGTAAAAGGTACAGGCATTCTAGGAAGTGTGGAAGCGCACTGGAAGAACGTTCGCATGGAAGATGCTGCAATTCAGTTTTCTGGGAACTTACGCATTTTCAATTACACTTTTTCAGTACACGTGCTGCTTGTTAAGAGTGGACTTACATGTTTCCCAAGATTATATTTTTTATTTTATTGAAGATTTTATATTCATATTTTAAACACATGGATTTGATTCATTAAAAAGAGGACACTCACCTTTACAGTTGTCAATTGCATTTATAATATTGGGAAGCTGGAGATGCATATTTTAATGTCTGAGTACTTTCCCATTTGTTCCTAATAGTTTATTTTCTTAATCTATTTATTTTTGTGTTACTAGTAGTTTAAATTCTTGGTTGTAGTGAGAATGAGGTTATAACTTATGAAACATTAAAATTAAAAAGTTTTTTTTTAAATTCACTGTTTCATCATATGTGGACAATAGTGATTTTTAAAAATTTCCCCAGTTGGCCAAAATTTAGGCAATTTAATTTGAGAAGTGGTTGCTATCGGGATGCATTTTTTCTTTTTTTTAAATGAATTTAGGACAGGGTCTACAGAATGTGCAGGTTCTAACTACACAGATTGGACTCTTGTGATTCTCCTGTTTTCAGCCTCCCAAGCACTGGGGTTACAGGTGCCACCATGGCCCAATCTCAGTCGCAGTCCCAGTGTGACCTCGGGGTTGGGACCAGCATGACACGTTGGGATACATTTCTTTAGACATTCTTTTACTCCCCTGTGGGTTGTCATATTTGAGAAAAATACCATTTGGGGCATTACCAGGCATTGTTCATTTATGAAAATAATTTATGAATACCAGAATCACTGTTTAGAACTCTGTCAGCTGAAACCATAATCACTTATACTTGGCAGTCAACTGAATGTTTATTGAATGAAGTTTTCTTAATAATTTTATTTTATTTTTTTAGGACAGGGTGTATAGGGTATACAGGACTCACTGCATAGATTGAACTTGTAGTGATCCTCTTGTTTACAGCCTCCCAAGTGCTGGGATTACAGGCTAGGGCCACCACAGCTAGTCTCAATTGCCATCTCAGTGTGCCCTAAGGGTAGGGCTGGCATGGCAGGCCAGGGGATACTGGCCCCTGCCTCTGCCTAAGCAGGAGCTTTAATCCACTGAACTGAAAGAGCTTCAAGTTCCATTTACCTGTTTGCTGCTTCCAAATTTACACTATATTTCAAAAACAAACAAACAAACAGCGGGTTGGCCAAACAGCTCAGCAGATTAAAGAGCCTACAAGCAGATGCAGGGGCCGGGGGTCCTGGGCCTGCCATGCGGACACCATCCCTGGGGCACCCTGAGATGACAGTCAAGACTGGGCATGGTGGTGCACGCCTGTAATCCCAGCTCTTGGGAGGCTGTAAACAGGTGAATCACTAAGATTCTGATGTAGTAGTGAGACCCAGAACACCCTGTAGAGCTTTTCTTAAAATACAAAAAAACAAAAACAAAAACCAAAACCAAAACAAAAAAAAACACCCCTAATCTGCTGATCTCTTTAGCCAGCCCTCTTAATAAATGCTATAATAAAAATTTTGCTATTGTTATACTCAAAGACCTAACCTCAGAAAGATATTGAAATTTATTGCTTTAAAATAACAATACAGAGATGAGTTATGATGACATTATAAGGAGACATAGTGGGAGCAAATTGTAAAACAATTAAATATTCAGCATATTCTTGACAAGTGCAAGTGTAACTTTTGTGTCCCTTCGTCAAGGGATTTAATTCAACATTGAAACAACTATTGGAAAGATAATGTCATTTTATAACAAATAGACCATGGTGAATGATGACAGTTCACATACACTAAGAGTTTTTGTAGTCTCACCTATTTTTAAAATAGTGTCAGGATAACATGGAAACCACTTCCAAAGAATTCTTTGAACAATTGCTTCATGAGCAGTCATTATTTTCATTCACTGTACTCTTAATCAATGTAACCATAATAATACCTTTTCCTTGTTATTCTTTTATATTATGACTTTAAGTTAGTGACTCTTTTTGAGAATTAGGTTCTAATCTTCAATGAATCTGCCCAAGATAGGATTTATACTTGTATTCTTAAAAGTATTTTAAGAAAGAATGTAATATCAGTTTTAAATATCTAAGTAGTAAATTAAAACAATGTGCCCATTTTATGTTAGATCCAACTTTGGAGAAAAAAATAATATGAAACTATATGTTCAGTGTGAAGGCCCTCAGGGAAACTTTGTCAAGTATATAAAAAATCAAATGCACAAAGCAGAAATAAATCAGTATCTTCATTTATAATAATAGTAAGAATTGTGCAGATATGCTTTGAAATTTGAACCTTTTTGACTTCAAAAGTTTTAGTAATCTTGTGTCAAACATTTACAAATATGTGTTATCTTCAGTTACAATTGTTATTATGTTGAAATCATAATATTTTACCAAGTACATGCAAGATAAAAACCCTCCTAGGGCTTAGATAAGATGCACTAGTCAAGGAACCACTACAGAAAGTTTTAACTTGTGTCACTATGGCATGATGGGTAACCTCAAGCTGTGGGGAGACTGCTAACAAGTTTACTATTTGTTCCTACCAAATTGCTTCACTTCAAATGTCTATGCTTTTTCTATTAGTAGACAATAGCATTAGGGCAACTGTTTGAATGACAATTTTGGTGAAATGAGTCTGAGATGGACTAGGCTGAGGGACTCTAGCAAACTGCAGAGGTAGAACGTTGCATTGACTTTGTTTTTAAAGATGTCTCAAAGATCAAAGTAGGTTGTATACACACCGAGATTGGGTTTAGACTGTGAAAGATTGGGTCAAAGAAAATGATGGAACATTTTAAGAGAAAATTCAGATAAATTAATTCTGGACTAACTTATTGGAAATAGTATACCATCTAGAGTTGTATCAAAATAGACAAAAGATTGGTAATACCTGTGTTAAGTAATTTTCTACTGAAATTGTCATATTTTGAGCTTCAGAGTTTTCTTTCCTTTTTTTTCAAAGTTTTATTGATAAACAGATAGCAATGAGACAGTTTCAAATCAAAT
>NW_004524662.1:11449851-11456718 GCF_000260255.1 Octodon degus | reverse complement strand
ACAACCTATTCTTTTTTTTCTTTTTTTTTTTTTTCTTTTTTTTTTTTTTTTTTTTTTTGGTGGAACTGGGGATTGAACTCAGACCCTTGTACTTACCAGAGAAGCACTTATTCCACTGAGCTATCTCCCCAGGCCTGAGCTTCAGAGTTTCTGGCTAAAACCAATTGTTGGACATTAAAATAATACAAGTAACTTCAGCTTATAACTTGTTTACAGTCTATTTCATACCACTCAGGGGTGTGTGTGTGTGTGTGTGTGTGTGTGTGTGTGTGTGTGTGTGAAATTTACCAACCAAGTTTTTAGATTTAGAGGCTTAATAACATAATAAATATAAATGGATAGTTTTGGTCGTATCCTTATAAAAAGTAGACTGGAGATGTCTTATCTCCAGGTGTTGGCTTTGGATTTAATTGAGGATATAAATTCAGGTTCATTGCTATGCAGACCAAAAACCTGATCTCTCTTGTAGGGCTATAAAATATCCTCATCTTGATAGATCAGGTTAATTCCAGATAGAGGTAACAGAGGATCCATGTAAATTTTGAGAGCTGAAAAGTGGGGAGCTGCTGAAGCTCTGAGAAAGAAAGAGACATTACAAGCACACCATTGGACTGAAAGTTGAAAAACCTGAAATAGCATAAAGCTTCATGATAAAGGGTCGTGAAAAGCCTCTGGCTGCTCTTTTGTTCCTCTGAGAAAACTGGGGCCTGCCACTGTCCACATATAGCCCCAATAAGTATGGCTGTCTTTGTTCCTTCTCACAAAATTTCATTACCACTCTCATTAAGTACAGCCTTATTAAAAAACAAGGAAATAAACATGAGCTTTGAAACTCAGATTAAGAAGACCACAAAATGATATTTAATGATTATAAGTTTAATTAAAATGCTTGCTCAGTACAATTTTTTCACATAAAATTAGTTATGCTCTTCAAAGTTATTAAATTTTGTATAAATTAGTAAACATGTTAATAAAGGCAACAGTAAATAAATATTTAATAATATAGAAAGGCTTCTTAGATGTTTAATGACATATCAAGACAAAAATACCCAATGTTAACTTCATGTTCTACATTATTATTATTTCGTATTAAGTAGATTGTTGTGTAAGTTAATAGTAGTTTATGATTTCTCACTTAATCTCTGGCATGAATTGTATGATTTTTCTGCGTCAGAATCACAGGAGTTCTTCATGAGAGCTGTACTCTACATGGCACTGAAATAAAGGTTTGAAATTTAAAATATAAATAAAAATACCTAATGTAGGGTTGGAAGTAGTTGAGTCTTATTGAATGAGAGCAGTCCAATCAATCAGAAGACATCTATGGAGCGCACATGAAGGCTCCAGGCTGGGGGTATGGTGCTCGGAGAGGAGTGAGCTGTGAGCCGCGGGCTTTGGCTTCACGGAGACGGCACCACAGAAAAGCTGTTGATAGGAGGTCACACACATCTTCCTTCTAGTAGGAGTGAAATAAGGCTATATCTGCATTAGAGTATGAAATCTCTGTAAAAATGGTGAGTACTGCTGGCCCTAAGAGCACTGAAAACTTTTTAGGGTTACATTTTTCTTTAGATATATTGGTGCCATGAAAAGATATCGTGCAGACTTTGCACAGAGCATTTTATATTTTTGAGACAAGGCCAGAATTAAAATAGAAAAATTACTTTATATTGAGTATTAAATGAATGAACAAAATTCATATCCTTAAAACACTGGACTTCTTTTTTTTTTTTAAATATTTATTTATTTATTTAGTGTGTGGCCAGCTTAGCCCACCAGGGGTGGGCGGGCTGGCATGTGGTGCTGGGGGATTGAACCGTGGTCCCTGTGCTTTGCTTGACTTAGGTTGTTCTAAGTAGGTGCTTTAGACCACTGAGCCATCTCACCAGCCCCAAAACACTGGACTTCTACTTGATGTGCCTTAAGTAGTGTGCTTACCATGAACCCCTGCAGCATCCAGATGCTCCGGGAAGAAGATGGGAATTTTGTATCGAGGGAACATTTTGATGATGCAGTCAATTACTTGGCCTTTGGAAACATTCACGGAACAATTGGTTTTACTTAATAAGTCCATTGCTGTCACACATTGGCTCTTATCAAAAGAATTTTCCTTTGAAGACATTACCTATCTAAAGCATCAAACTACCAATTAATTTAATTTATTTGGAGCTGTTTTTCTTAGCATGCCTTCAATGCGTTAGCTACCAAAGGTGAATGGTAAAATATTCAACCAAAACGGGTTAGATGGCTATCCCAACACCTTGAACAAAGGGAGTAAGGGAGAACTCACACGTTACATTTACTCAGATTTTTTCCTTTAACTGAAGCTTTTAAACTAAGATTGATAGAAAACAGTGTTTAAGAAGAAATAATGCATACTGATTTATATAAAATGCTGTTCCTTGTATTTTTCTTTTTGTATTAGCTTTAATGAATAGATATGCCTTTTTATTTTGTGGTACCCTACCATTAAATGATACCATCATATTTTTCTGCCTAAATAAATTCAAATTCTTGTCACCTACTATCTATAAAGGAAGATGTGAAACATTATTCCTAATTGAGATTTTTACTGAATATCTTCAAAGATAAATTTGTTTTATTCTTTCACCCACTATTTAAAAGGGTTTTCACATTTTTATCTTCTAAAGAAATTGTCAATGAGAAAGTAAAACTACATTGACTATACATTAAAATCATTTTAGTTTTTAAGCTGTCATGAACTGTTTCAAAAAATGCTAAGTTGCTATTGTTTAATGTCTGTCATTTTATAATGCTTTAGAAGTTATCTATCCTGTAAAATTATTAACTGATGCTAAAATTGCCTTGTAAGTATTAGGACAATAGCAATTTTGTAACAGCTGGGACACTGCCAATGTAAGATAAGTACATTTTGCTCTGTAGATTCATAAAGTGCTTTGAAATGGCTGGAAACTGATGGATGGATGCATTTTCTAAGTGTAGAAAGCAATATTTTGTAGAAGGAAATGGCTTGCAAGCTGACACACATGCATGCAAATGCCATTCTCTTCAGTAAGTAATTTGCTTTTTCTTTCAAAAGCATAAATGGCATAGTTAGACACATTATTTTGTATATTGCACATAACAATACAAGATGCACAAAAACAGCAAGTACAAAACATTTCATATTGATAGAAGAACCCGTGGCTGTGGTATATGATTAGCATAAATGTATACACACTGAAGTAATGCCTTCAGGATTAAAAAGTGAACCTGAGAAAAATGGGAAAGTTTCACTCAACTTCAGGAAATGACAACATTTGTTGTGTTTTTGCTTTTTAATTTATTTCTGCTACTTGATTAGAATGCTGTGCAGCTCATGTAAATGGATATATTTTCCTTAAACTATTAAATATTAATCATGGTGCCAGAGCAAGATTGTAACACCATCATGTTGCTGTGAATACCTGCCTCATGTGGATAACATTTTGGGGGGACTTCTCTTTAACATGAAAATAAGCACTATCCTTTCCCACATGAAAAGTGTTCATAAATGTTAAACGTGTTGTGGCCTGAATTCAAAGTTTAAATTAAAAAATATAGTTACTGATATATTTCCAGTAGTTTGAAAAGCTTTACCAAAAATGGGCAATCGATTAATGTTTTTTATCATGAATTTCTGGAACCATGTATCAGAAGTACTAGGTTTGAGCTGAATTCTCTTTGAAACACTTGATGTCAGGTGGCTCTTAGAAGCTCCGTGCTTACAAAAGGACAGGACCTTTAGGCCTGGACTGGTCAGATTTGAATTATAATTATAACATTTTCAGCTACTTTGAAACTAGGCTATTCTTTTTTATCTTTCCCAAGCTGCAGTTTCTTATTCAAAAATGAATAAAATAACAAGGATTCCTCAGAATTGCTATGAAAAGTAAGTCCATATAAAATGCTTTCACATGGTGTTTGGCAATTAGCCTTCAATAAATTATAGTTTTGCTTAGGGTATTGGTATTGTCTCACGTTTGCTATTCTGACATGCTTATTCTGTTTGCTTGTCAGACTAGACATATCTAGGTTAAGATAATCTTGTGATTCTCCCTTGGTTCAGACATGAAACTCACTTGATGAGATTTGAGTATAATCAGATAGGAAATCAAATCTTCACCCTTAAACATGTTTTAGTTTTCTTAATTTGAAACCAGTATTTGCCCTTGGGATATGCATTTCATTGGACATAATCAAAGAAAATGTAGAAAAACTTAGGACCTACTGTTTGGGTACTATTTGAAAAGATTAAGAAAAAAGTGCCAGTTTGCATTTTGGAATGTACAAGGGATTGAAATATTTTTTTCAAGATTAGAAAGCATGAAGCTGTTACAACTTTGTATCCAGGGGTCAAACTGATAAGTTATTAAAATTGTCCATATTTTCCAAAGATAGGTTCAACACTTATCTGGAGGATTTGGTCACAAAGGCATATGAGAGCAGAGGTTTTAGATCACACATATGTAAAAGTGACTTGCTTTCCCTCGAAGAGAGGGAACCCCCTAACTGTAAAGATTTCTATATTGAGTAGAAACACGTGTCTGCCTTTTGGTGGAAAACCTTACAGTACCTTATGAAGGATTCTAAATTTATGAAGTTTAGGGTCAGCAAGATGGCTCAGCAGGCGAGATAGCTCAGCTAACTAAAGTGTCTGTTTAGGCAAGATTAGGCAAGCTTGGGCAAGTGCAGGACCGTGTTTGGATCCCTGGCACCACATGCCACCCAGCCCTGCCCCCAAGGCACACTCAGCCAGTCAGAGTCTGGGTGTGGTGGTGCATGTCTGTATTCCCAGCATTGGGGAGGCTGAAAACAGGAGGATCACTATGAGTTCGAGCTGTGCAATGAGACCCTGTAACAAGCAAATACATTTAAAAATTGATTAACAACTGTATCTTTTCATGTCAAAAACTTTTGTCTTTATTTCATTAGTACAATTTCTTTTTCTTTTCTTTTCTTTTTTTGGTGTAACTGGGAATTGAACTTGGCAGGTCCTTGTACTTTCCAGGCAAGCACTTATTCTACTGAGCCATCTCCCCAGCCCCCATACAATTTCTTATTTTAGTTTGTTATGACTTTAAATTCTTGGTGGAAAAGTATATATTTAAAATTGTTATGTATCTCTTGATATGTATGGCATCTATGGATTAATTACAATTTTTTTTATGCAACAGTACTACTCATCTATAAAGGAAGATAAACTTGGGCTGGTAAGATTGCTTAACAAATTAAGCACTTACTTAGGCAAGCACAGGAACTGAGGTTCAATCCTTGGCATCACATGCAGTGCTGAGCCTGCCACTGAAACTGGGCATGGTGGCACACAGCTGTAATCTCAGCACTACAGAGGCTGAAAACAGGAGGATCACCATGAGTACAAGCTGTGTAGTGATACTCTGTACCAAATACATTTTAAAAAAGCTAAACTAGAGACATTTCTAGGTAAATGAATGATCTTTGAGACCATACTATTTTCTCTTTTGTGTATGGTGATGGAGATCAAATCCAGGGCTTTGTGCATACAAGGCAAGAGCACTACTGCTGAGCCATATTCCCAGCCACTGAGACTATACTTAGTAAGTGAATTAAATCACACACACATGTGTAAATATAGTATTTCTTCCTGATAGGAGAAACTGAAAGAGTAAATAAAGACCAAACTGTACTATAGATATTATGAAATAGGAAGAAAGTGTTCAAAAGGAAAGAAGAACTAGGGAAGGTTTAGGGGGAAAGGAAGAAAGAGAAAAGAAAGTGAAATGGTAGAAAAAGGATAAATGGAAACAGCTTTGTAAATGAGGAAAGAGGAATTGCAGATGGGGGAAGGAATTGGGAAAAAGAGGAATCAAGATATAGCATACTGAGATACAGATTCCCTATGATGAACTTGATCATTAAATATATCTAAATTATACCAATGAACTAAAAAATAATTATCCTAAACTCTCTATAATAAAGGATAACATGAAGGTCGTTTCCTAGGTAATTTCACATCAGATAAGGGTCATATGAACTGCAGTGCCCTGAGGTTGTAGCTTCTCAGTAATATGCAAAGCATGGCTGACAGTCATACTTATGGTTCTACTGATGGGGTTACACTTTTTATTTATTTATTTTTGTCTTCTTCATATGCAAGAATAACAAGGAATAATGTGCTTGTCTGCTGGCCATCTTCTTAACCACTGAACAAATTAATTCAATGTAGCATGTTTACATTCCTTTCACAGCAGCTTTTTGGACTTTCCTGTCATATATTTACATATTATCACCAGCTGTAGGCATGCTGTTGGTTGATAGTTATTCTATTACTGACCTTTCATGTTCTGTCTATCGTTCTGTAAACAAATCTACTAGTAAAATATCAATTTATCCACATTTTGCTTTTAGATTTGAGCTCCTGGACAGCAACTCTCTGCAGAGTAACTTGCAAGAACAATTTAAAAGCCTTTAGACATTGAGGTTTGCTTAAAACTTTTTGTCACTCAATGAACAAATGTTGGCTAGAAGATTAACCCATTACTACTGGACTACTGGGCTCTATTGGGAGGTTCTGCTGAATTCAAGCAGCTACAATATTTAAATGACAATGGAATGTCCTTCTCTGACAAAGCTATCCAAAAAAGCAGGATAGAAATGAACAACACTTTTGTATCTGTATACTCAAAATAGGATAGATATACAGCTCCACTCTCTTAATTCAATGAATAGAGAGGTTTGTTATAATAGTGTTTGAGACAGGATATCATGTCTGCATCTTGTACAATGAATAACCACTAAGACAACAATATGCAATGTATTAATTACTGTAAATATGCCAGTGATCAGTTGTGAAACTGTCTCATTGATATTTGTTTCTCAATAAAA
>NW_004524662.1:11447106-11449386 GCF_000260255.1 Octodon degus | reverse complement strand
GATGTTTGAGTGGGGTAAACCCCTTTCTGTCCTGTCACTTTGTGCTACTTTTGTATAAATTGGATAAATCAATCTCTATGAGGAGCAGAGAGAAATATTATTTTTTTTCTGTTGAGATCTTTCACTATAAACTGATTCTGCTCTGTACATCCTTTGAGAAAAAAAATTATTAAGAAATACAGTGCCACAAAGAAAAATAGAAAATGATTTGACAGTTATTATAACCTGATATTTTTATTGCAAAATAAACATTGAAAATCTTCTTTGCAATGTACATCATTCTACTACACACTTTTCAACTTCTGCACACTGTAGATAGGTAATAACTGATTTGCCATACTGTATTAATAGTCAGAGAACTTACTTGAAATTTTGTGCTGCTGTGACTCAATAAATATCCTCATACACATCCTCCTACATATTTACATGAATTTTTTCATTAATATATCGAAAAATTTTTGTTGGATTGTATACAGTCTAGAAAATTGAGAATATATACTATTATACTTATTATAAGACAATATATATACTCTCATTTTTAGCCAAATTGAGTATCATCAACACTTTTTTTTGTGAAATTAATGATGTGCTAACCAGGCTCTCTATAATTTTAAGCAATACTTCCCTGTTCACTATTAATTTGATTATCTTTCATATTTTTGTCATTGATGATTGCATGTTTTTAATTTTCTTTTTATATAAATTTTATCTTTTCTTATTTTGATTGTCTTATTCCTTTAGATTTCTAGGGTAGTATATTTTCAATTACATGTATTTATTGTTTGGTAATATGGTTTTGCATTTTGATAAATTTGATTTCTTGTTAAAGCATATAGACTTTTAAATTTGCAAGACAGAGGTGCTTCCATGTTTTTCAAATGTTGTCCAAAAATTCACCATTACAACATCCCATATTATTGGACTCTGTGTGGTCTATTGTGTGGTGTGAAGTGTGTGTGTGTGTGTGTGTGTGTGTGTGTGTGTGTGTGTGCATCATTACTGGAAATTGAACCCAGGGTTATTCTACCATATAACTACATACCAGCCTCTCTTTCTTTCATTCTCTTAGATTTTTAATTTTTTCCCATTTAAAAAATGTTTTAAAGTCAATACAGAATAGTAAAACAAAATAAAAAATAAAAAATGATATAGAACTTCACCCTTTTCATTCCTTATTTCTTCAGTTTGAGGGTTTTTTTTCCCTTTTTTGATGAGGTCAGCTAGGGGTTTATCAATTTTATTTAATCTTTCAATGAACCAGCTCTTTGAATAATTAGTGCTTTGTAGTGTTTTCTTTGTCTCAATTGCACTGATTTCTGCTGTAATCTTTACAGTTTCCTGCTTTCTTTGGGTTTTGGGTTTGGTTTGCTTTTCTTTTTCTAGAAGCTTAAGGTGCAGAATTAGGGTATATTTGTTCTTGTTCTGCTTTCCTAATGTGTGATTTCACTGCTATAAATTTCCTTCTTTGAGCTGTTTTCACTGAATTCCACAAATTTGGTTCAGTTGTGTTTAAATTTTCACTGACTTGTAGGTATTGTTTAATTTATTGTTTAATTTCATCTGTAACCCATAGGTTACTGAGGAGCGTGTTATTTAATTTCCATGTGTTCATGTTTTTTTCCAGTTTCTTTTGTTCTTAATTTGAAGTTTGATTACACTGTGATCAGATAATGTACATGGGATAGTTTATGTTTTCTTGCATTTACTTAAGCATGATCTATGTACTAGTATGTGGTCTACTTTAGAGAATGTCCCATGTGCAGCTGGTAAGAATTTGTATTCAGATATTGTTAAGTTCTTCTGTTAAGATTGTGATATCAGTTATTAGATTTTTCCTGACTTTTAAAATTTTTCTTATTTAGTTGCGTGCTCTGATATTTGGTGCATATATATTCATGACATATCTATTACTCTTTTTTTATCTATTACTTTTTAATATTTCCCTTAACAATTATGTAGTGATCTTCTTTTTTATTTATTTTTTTCCAAAGTTTTATTGATTAACAAATAGCAGTGAGACAGTTTCAAATCAAATTGGGAGGACAGTTTCAATAATTAACACACTGCTTATATTCTTCTTAGTGGTTAATTACTGTACAAGATGTGGACCTGACATCCTATTTATAAACACCATTAGAACAAATCATTCTATTCATTAACAGAATGTAACTATATATCTATCCCAACAACTTTGAATACACAGATACAAAATGGACATTCATCTGTATCCCCTTTTTTGTTAAGTTCCGCAATTTGAATATTACAGGTTTGTAAACTCAG
>NW_004524662.1:11445653-11446925 GCF_000260255.1 Octodon degus | reverse complement strand
CTTTTGGGTCTGATAAGGTCAGTGAAATCCCCTCAGGATTTATCCTGAGATCCTGTACCTCAGATTGTGGAACCTTTGTGAGTGTCAGCCATGTGCATGAGTCACAGCCATTGCTTGGCCAATGTGCTCTCTGTGAAAGCCTGAGAGAACGTTTTCTCTCCATGTGACTCTTCTTAGGCATACTCTACATCATCGATCATATTCCTCTTTGGTCCCATAATCTCCTTGATCAGATAATTTGGGACACTATTGAGTTAAATGATGTTACAGTTCAAGTTCTCATATATCCTGAGTCTTAATTGACCTTAGGAGGCTAGGGCTAAAATGGTGGCTTTCCTTGCAGCTCTCCTTTTTCTCTAATTTTGGTCTGTAAACTTAGGTTGTTAACCATCCAGAAGACAAACTTATTGTTATTATCAAACAACTTAGGCTGTTAAGCTTAACCTCACTATCTGTCTGTATATCAAACATCTTAGGCATAATATGGAACAGGCATTTTCATCAAGTATTGATATGTTGAATTTTAAGTCCCTACAGAATATGATAAAAAACGTTTAAAATTTAGAATATATTTTAAAAATAGGCATAAAGACTTATATACTTCTCATGTTTGCACATAAGTCCGAAAATCTCACCATATACAACCTTGAAGGAGGACAGTCCCACAATATTCCTTTTCTTGTCTCATGCCTTCTTTCACCACCCCTTCTTCTTGAACAACCACCTACACGAGAAACATCATTGCAGCAACTTGCATGTCATGACAAGCAGCCCATATTCAGAAGTCCAGAATGACAGGCTCTCCAAGCATGAAACTGCTATTACAAATTACCATCTGCAGTGCAGTAGCTTAGTTCACAGGTATCAGTATATATAGTTAGTCAGGGTGAGAATTTTTCCAATTAACTTCTAGATTAAAAAATCTTTTGAAGATTCTCAGGATCACTGCCTTGCTCATCTTCTACAAATAAACGTATGGCTAGACAATGTCATGTTTCCTAGCTCTGCTCCTTTCCCTCTCTTGATTAGTGAAGTCCTTGAGATCCTGCTTTCCTTTTAATTGTAGTATATCTTTCTATTTATATTTCTTCTTTTAAGTTCTTATGCTAGGGAGACTATATGATGTTTACACATGTGTGTCTGGTTTATTTTACTTAGGAGTATATGTTCAAGTGGCATCCACTTCAATATAAAGGCTTCGAGTTTATCATTTTTAATAGCTCAATTGTGAAAAAATACCACGACTTTTTCAACCATTCCTCAGGTGATGGG
>NW_004524662.1:11435764-11441273 GCF_000260255.1 Octodon degus | reverse complement strand
ATTTGAGCCGAGCTAGTGTCCTCCACACTTGTTTTGGATGGGCACTGAGTTTCCTCTATATGTTTCTGCGTTTGATTCTTTACTGCAGATGTTATGAATTCAGGGATTTTTTTTTTTATATCCAATCTGAGTTCCTCTATACCTTTCTGCAGCTGTTTCTTTATTTTAGAAGCCGTTGATTCATTGCTTTCAGCTGTGTGATTCTCAATTTGTTCTGTGTTACTGTCCTCTGCACTTTTTACGGGTGGGGTTGGGTTCTGAGGTTGCATTTTGTTCCTTCTCATCATTTTGTGTAGCACTGTCTTCTGACCTTTGTTGTAGATCTTCATTGTAGTTATAACCTTAGCACGTAGTGAAGTTCAGGTGTAGCTCTACAAAGTTTGGACTTATCCAGCTGTGCCTGGCTTAGGTCTGGCTGCTGTTCTCAGCTCCTTCCTGCTGCTACCCTTGAGTTTGAACCTGTTGTGCCCCTGTGGCATGATGTTCTGCTCCTGGACTAGTTGTGTGGTTCTATCCTCTATACTCTCTGCAGGGATTGTAACTGCAGGGTTACACCCCAGGCATGTAAGCCAGGTCTGTGCTTAGCCTCGAGGGGACATGGTGGAGTAGGGTGGAGAGGCAGCTCTCCCATACACCCACTGCGTCTGGGCTAGGATTGAGTCTGCGTGTTCCCCGAATGACGCAGAAATTCCTATTCTGCAGGCAAGGTGGGGGAGGTGCTGCGGAGTTGTGGTGCTTGTCCCTAGGGGGTGGAAGAGGGTCTCACCCACGCTGCGCCTGGGCTGGGACCCAGAGTTGGTCCCGCCGATGCAGGGTAGCCGGAAGCTCTCCCACATACTCACTGGACCTGGGCTAGGACTGTGTGTGGGGGTTCCTGGAACGCAGCAGAAATTCTGTAGTGATCTTCTTTATCTCCTTTGATCTCTCTTGGTTTGAAATTCAGATTGTCTGAAAGCAGGATAGATATCCCTGCTTTTTTTTTCTGAGTTCCAGAAACATGGAGTATTGTTTTCCTTCCTTTGATTTTTTGCCTATGAATTTCTGTTTGGGTTAAACGTGTTTTGGGTTAAAGTGTTTTGGATTAAATGTGTTTCTTGTATACAACACACTGTTGATTTTTGTTTTTTGATTCATTCTGCCAATCTATTTCTTTTACTTGGTGAATTGAGTCCATTTACATTGATGGTTATAATTGATATGTATTGGATACTGGCTTATATTTTCATGTTATTGTCCTGCTGTTACTTCCCTACATTTCCTGTGTTTAATTGTTTGCCCTGTTTGGTAGGTTCTTTCTGTTTTTCTTCTTCTAGTTGTGGTCATTTTGATCCTTTTCTAGAAAGTCTTAGTATTTTGTACAGGGTTGTTTGTCTTCATAAATTTCTTTAGCTGTTCTTTGTTGTGGAAGTATTTTATTTCTTCTGTAAAGTAGAAAGAATGCTTTGCAGCATTTTTCAGTTTGGAGTGGAATTTGTTTTCTTGTCATACCCACCTTTGTAAATATGGTAATGTAAAACATGAAAGCATAAATAAAATCTGAAAGGAATAATAGGTATACTGAAATGGAAAGAAACTGAACATAGGAATAGATGTCTCAGTGGAGTAAGCGCTTCCCTGGCAAGTGCAAGAGCCTGAGTTCAATCCCTGGTTCCACAAAAAAAAAAAAAAATTAGCTAAGTGAACATAGGAATAAACAATAAAGATGAGGGAATGGGAAAAAAGATTGAAAAAAAATATGGGTGAAATATCGTGCAAGTATATATTCAGGATAGCTGAAATGGTTGTAGTGCTCATTTACATCATTTTTTACATCAATGTTTAAAATTTTTCCTTTAACTCTATATGATATTATCTACATTCTGAGCAACTACAACAAAGACAGCAAAGCGCAATACAAAAATTATAGTTGGTGCTGGCCAAATAGCTCAGCAGATTAAAGCACCTGCTTAGGCAAATGCAGGTGCCAGGGTTGGATCCCCTCACCTGCCAAGCTGGGCCTGCCCCTGGGGCATGCTGAGACAGCAATTGAGACTGGGCATGGTGGGGCGTGTCTGTAATCCCAGCTCTTGGGAGGCTGTAAACAGGGGGATCACTATGAGTCCAATCTAGTAGTGAGACCCTGAACACCCTGTAGACCCTTCCTTAAAAGTACAAACAATAATAACTACAACAAAAAACACTACAGTTGAGTAGCTCTCATCTTGTCCTTCTAAATGTGTACCATTTCTAAGATCAACTAGTATTCTCCTTTTAAAATAAATTACGAATATATAAAGTAAAAAGGATAAGAAAAAATTAAAATTTAGTGAAAATTAGCATTAACATTTAATTATTTTATCAATTTTGCACACCTATCTATTAATCTGAACAACAGATTTGACAATGAAAATATGTAATAAAACAACCATTGTTAAATTTTTATTCTTGTTCTGAAACTTTGTTCCATTGGTACTGTCGTTTGTTACTCTGTTTCTGTCTTTGTTTCTGCTATTTACCTTTAATCCTTAACATAAAATTTTTAAAAATTGGAAAAGAAAAGAAATGACACAGAACTTCACCCAACAAACTAATATGAATTCAACAGTGTTTGTTTTATTACATGGAGTTGTCATCAGATTAGTTGTTCAGATTACCAGATATATGAATGTAAAACTGGAAAAAGAATAAAGTATGAGAAGTTAAGAAAAAATAAATATGAAAATAAACAAATAAAAAGTTAAGCATTAACTTCTCTTCCTATAGACCAGGAGAAATCGACAGTACCAAACCATCCTGCTTGTATACATAGATATATCTCTTTCCCCTACTCCCTTACCTGTTCTCATTTCAGTAATTCCTTCCTTATGAACAGGTTCATTACCTTTTACCTGTATCTATTGTACCCATCAGATTTCATTTTCTCTTTCAGGTTCTTACACTAAGGAGACAATACAGTGTTTGCACATGTGAGTCTGATTTATTTCACTTAAGAGTATGGTCTCTAGTTGCATTCATTTACCAATGAAAGCTCTTGATTTGATGGTTTGTGTTGAAAAATCTGCCATATTCTTATGGGCTTTTCATTGGAGTTGATCTAGTTTTACTGTGTAACAGGTTTTAATATTGTGCTCTTTTGCGGAATTTCTGGTATCTTGATTAATATGTATCTAGGTATAGATTTCTTTTGACTATGGCTATTTGGAGTTGCAGATACCTCATGTTTTTGTATGTCAGCTTCTTTTCTCATGCTCATGAAATTTTCTGCTACTAGTTCTGCAAATAGCCTCTTTATGTCATTTGTTCTGACTCCTCCTGTTTTGTTGACACTATTAATCTATTTTTTTTTAATGGAACTGGGGATTGAACTCAGGCCCTTGTACTTACCTGGGAATTGCTTATTCCACTGAGCCATCTCCCCAGCCCTGACACCTATTAATCTTATCTTGTTTTTTTTTGCATCATCTTGTAGTTGCTGAATTGTTATTTCTTGGTTCTTTGTTAGTTTTAAGAGACATTTCATTTCATGTTCATTAGCTCCACCACTGTTTTAAAGGTCTGAAAGTCTATTTTCTGTTTTGGTCAAGCAGTTTTAATTTAAAATATCCAGGAAATTTATTTTCCTGGATATCTGTTTGAATCTGTTTCATGCATTGTAATTCTTTCTTGCATTGTTTGTTCCATTTTTCTGTTCTCTTCTATTTTTTAATGTGTATATTTTTTAGTTCTGCTGAGCAATTCTTTCAAGATGGTGGTCATTTCATTTTTGACCTAAGGGATTATTTCTCATCTTATTTCTTCTATAGCTTGACTGACTTGTTTCTTTCCTTCAGTTGCTATCATTTAAGAAATTTCAGTTATGTGATTTCCATGTTGTTCTATGTCCTTGTCTCCTGGAGTTGTTCTGGGTGAGCTCAAGGACTGAGACTGCCTTTTGCTCCTTCGTTTTGCCTACTTTGCAGCTACCAATGATCACACAGACTAAGCAGTGGTGGGAGAATGGTGGGGCATGGGTCAGTAAGGTTATTGCTACAGCGGGGGTGGGATAGGGTAGGACTAATCAAGGCTGTTGCCACAGGTGGGGGGACCTGGCCTATTCTCAGCAAAGCTTTTGAGCAGGTCGTGGGTGTGGGCCAGATTCACCAGGGCCCTGCAGCTGTCCAGTGTCTGCCTCATTTCTCCCATCGTGGAACCGGGCACCAGCACAACTGCTGCATCTCCTTGTTGGTGGCCCATGGTACTGAGCTCTGCAGGACCTCAGCCGCCACAGCCTCCCTGGTGTCTGCCTCAGTTCTCAGATGTGGGACTCTGGCTTGCTCTTTCTTTCTTCACAGGTTTTTCTTGAGTTTCTCAGGTGGAATTCAAACTCTTGATCCTCCTGCCTTGGTCTCTCTATCTGCTGAGTGTTACTGTGTATACAAATCTATGTGGTAGAGATCAACTTTTTGGGATTATACACAAAAATTAAATGATACGCTTGTATTTATTTGTCTGGCTTATTCAATTTAACATAATAATCTTCAGTTCTACCATGTGGTCACAAATGACAGGATTTCATTTTTATACTATGACATTATATAAGTGTATCAGATTCTTTTACTCCATTCATCACTGGTAAAAATTTAGGTTGTTGTATTTCTTGGATAATATAATAATACTGCAAAGAGTACAGGAGTACAGATGTCACTCTGAAACACTGATTTCATTTTCTTCAACTATAAGCCCAGTATTAGCATTCATGAATCTTATGGTTGTTCTATTTTTTTTTTGAAGGATGCTTATATTGATTTTCATGCTGACTATGCTTATACACATTCACATCAACAATTTTCAATGTTTTAGTTTTTCTAAATCTTCTTTACTATTTGTTATTTTCTGTCATTTTGATATAGCCATTCTCATGGGTATGAAGTGAAAACTCATTTTGGCTTGAATTGAAACTCTGATCTTTACTGATTTTAAACATATTTTTGCGTACTTCTTGACCACATGCTTCTTTTTTGTGAAATGTCTACTGATGTCTATTCCCCACTTTAAAGCTGGTTTAATTCATTTTTTACTATTGATTGCTTTGAGTTTGTTATATATTTGAATATTAATTCCTTGTCAAGTGTATACTTTGCATATAGTTTCTCACATTCTGAAAGATGAGCCTTCACTGGTCCTTGTTTCCTTCCCTGGGAAAAAATTTAGTAATTCGATATAAATCTGTTCTTTATTAATTTTTTAACTTTATCCCTCTACCTGTGGTATAGGGGTCTGGATAAAATATTCTTGTTTGTGGCTAGGGAGATAGCTTGGTGGTCCAAATTCCTGCCTGGCAAGTGCAAGGACCCAAGTTCAATCCCAAGTATCACATACCTTGCTGATTCCAAAACCCTAGGTTCACCCTGTAGGGCTGGCCCTGAAAGTGGGGGTGGTAGCACATGTCTATAATCCCAGTGTCTGGGAGGCTAAGACAGAAGGATCTTTATGAGTCTGAACTGTGTAGTAAGACCCTGTACCAAATAAATAAATAAATAAATAAATAAAT
>NW_004524662.1:11425725-11435429 GCF_000260255.1 Octodon degus | reverse complement strand
TTTTATATCATTGTAGTATATTTTCAATTTAAGTACTAATTTCCCCTGCTTTGTTCTTTTTGCTCAAGATGATTGTAGTTATATTTGGTTCTTGCTTCCTCTAAATTTTAGCATTATTTTTCCTAGTTCTGTAATGAATGTCACTGTTGCAGTTCACTTGTTCCATACTGAATTTTTTTTCTTTGTTTTAGCTACTAGAAAGCTCAGAGCAAACTTTGTAGTCCACCAGAAGATAGGTGCACCAGTGATTCCAATCTAAAATATGTCATAATGTTCTGAATATTTTATTGTATTGTACACTTACTTTCTCTATACCTAATTGCCTTGCTCTCTTTTAAAAACATGTATAACATCTCATTATATATAACTATGAGCTATGTATTTTTTAAAATTAATTTTTTATGGTTACATACCATCTGTTTTTAAACAGATGTTATAGTGAAATTCATATTGTATTGTGCCAGATTTAAAGCTTTGAGCCTTTATTCAAATTTTATGTAAGGATGTAAAGGAAGAAAACACTTCCTATTAAATAACAAAAAATTGAAAATAAATGAGAGTTTTCTTGTTTACATATTTGGTACACTTACCTTGTAGTTACATGGTCGTAAGTGATTGGGAAAGTGCCTAACATTTTTGTTCATTGCAATTATAAGCAATTGACTAAGTCTCATTTAGATATGAAGCTATGTTCTTCCATAAAATATATTGGTCCAGGTAGCATTGCAAGGAAAGATTAATAGTTTATATATAAAATATGGCATTCGACTTAATAATAATAAATGTTAAATTAAGGGTTTTTTTTTCTATACTTTAGGGAAGGGTCTACAAGGTGTTCAGTGTCTCACTACTAGATCGGACTCATAGTGATCCTCCTGTTTACAGCCTCCCAAGAGCTGGGATTACAGGCACACACCACCACGCCCAGTCTCAACTGCCATCTCAGTGTGTCCTGGGGGCGGGGCTGGCATGGCAGGCCCCGGGGACAGAACCGCCAAACCCTGTGTCTGCTTGCAGGCACTTTAATCTGCTGAGCTCTTTGGTCATCCCTTAAACTAAGGTTTTAAATCCATAGAAAATATTAGATTTTTGGGACTCCTTACTATTGGTAGTTACTGTGGATTAAATTGTGTCTTTCCAAAGATACCTCCAAAGGTCCTGAACCCTAGTACCTATCAATATGACCTTGTTTGGGCATAGGGTCTTTGCAGATAAAATGATATTGGCATGAAATAATACTGGGTTAGAGTGATTCATAATCCATATTATGAATTCATAAAAAAATAAAATCTGTTTTATAAGAAAAAAATGGACACAGACACAGGTATGTGTCAAGGAATTACAGACATAGAGATAGGTATGGTGCTTGCTTCCACAAGCCAAGGGATGTCACGGACTGAATCCGTAAGAAGAGAGAAAAATTGATGTAGGGACCCTCCCTAAAGCCTTCTTCTTTTAGAGTGTTGAAGAAGACCTGGGGCTCTGCCAACATCTTGAGCTGTGCTTCCTAGCCTCTCTCGTTGTAAGACAATACTACTTTGAACTGTCCACAATTGTGAAAACTTGTTATGACAGTGTAGGAAACCACACAGTGGCTGTTATTGCTAAGCAGAATTGTTTTGCAGCCTGGGATCTTAGGGGAGGAAGAATCAGGAGCCAGTAAAAGTCTTCTTCAATTTGTTTGCGCATAAAAGGTGCATGTCTATAAAAGATAAGAGTACGGTACTGCAGGTGGATATTTACAAAATTTAAGTATGGAGGAAATTCCAAAGTAAGGAAGATTACAGAAAATTTATTCTAGAAGTAAATGTCAAAATGGCTTCAATATTCAAACTCAAGTGATAATCAGGAAGAATGCCTATATATTTAAGTCGGGAAAAGAAATTTTGCTTCTTGGAATTGAGGGTTATTTTTGTTTTTTAAAAGGTAGGTAATATGTCTTAGTGCTGATAAAGATGTTGTCTACAATTTGACAAAAATAATTTATTTATAGCTCTGTATTGACACATTAAACATAGCAGAAGTTGCTCTTTTCCTTTAATAAACTGTTTTGAGTGATTGTTATATTCTTCATTAGATCATTAAGGTCTTAAAAGCTACCATGGAGCCTTCATTAATGAAATGTAATTCTCTTGTTACTTAAGTGAGGAGTTACATTGTCTTATGACTGATAGTATCAATATTTGAATAACTTTAATCCTGAAATGTTCAGACTGAGAGCTCATAAAGAAAATAATTTAAAAACTGCAAATTTCTTAGTGGCTTCTGTAGTATGTTAGTAGCTACCAACAAGAAAACAAGCATATCATTTTTTCTAAGTTTTCAGAATGCAGTATTATAATCCTTTGTGATCTCATTTACCCACCTTGGATACATTGTTCTTGTCCCTTTTGAAGTGAAACTTTTATGTTCGGGATTATTTCTCTTTCTTTCTTTCTTTCTTTCTTTCTTTCTTTCTTTCTTTCTTTCTTTCTTTCTTTCTTTCTTTCTTTGGTGGAACTAGGGATTGAACTCAGGGCCTTGTGCTTACCAGGGAAGCACTTATTCCAATGAGCCATCTCCCCGGCCCACAGGTACTTTTTTAAACTTTCTCTTTATGATGTTTTTCAGCCAACAGCTCGTTAATCAAATCAGATTGGTGGAGACAAGTTTCCCATGACTTGATCTCGCCTTGCATTCAAGATGATTAATTACTGTACAACAGGAGTGAAGTCATTGGAAATATGCCATTCTTTAGAGTCCACCACTTCAGTTAAAAGAGCTGGTAACAAAAATAATGGTCTGATGAGAAGTCCTTTAAAAATGGTTCACTAGGTAGAAGATATTAATTTATAGTTTTTATACTCTGTATCAGTAAATAAACTTTTGTGTCATACTTGTAAAGTTTTGCTACATTTTTTACTGAGATATTTGTGTGTTTTGATGTTTATATAAATGTTTTATGGACATATTTGCAGTTTATTAATGCTTTTCAGCATAATTTCTTGGGTAAAATTTTGTCACAATTATGTATCAAGTTATATTAGTGTCTTACAATCATATCGCTAGTACACATATCAAAATGCTAATCATTCTTTCAAACAAATTAATGTTTTCTTTTTTATGAGAGATCTGACAGTAAAATTCACACTTGAAAATAAATTTGAATAGACATAGAAGAATAGAAACACTAAGAGATGCTGGGGTACAATGCTGATGAAGACAACCCAACTCTGATATTTTTTTAAATCTTTTTTCTCTTTATCTTATTCTCTCTTCATTTCTCAAATATCTTTCCCCATTCTAACATGTCAAAATCCCCCTACCTACCAGATCTCCTTTATTTTGCTCTTTAAATTTTATTTATTTATTTATTTATTTATTTATTTTTTGCGGAACTGGGGATTGAACTCAAACCCTTGCGCTTGCTTGAGACGCACTTATTCTACTGAGCCATCTCTCTGCTCCCTCTTTAAATTTTCTATATTTTTAGCTTCTCATGCAATAGAAACAATATGATTCTTAACCTTCTATTTATGATTTATTTCATTTAACAATATGGTCTTAAGTTCCTTCCATTTTCCCCCAAATGACTCCAAGTTATCTCTATGAACATACTACATTTCTTTGGTCTCCTACATAAAAAAAGCATATATGTGGATAAAGATAATTTTGTACTTTCCTTTCCTACTCATAACCCTTGTATTTCTTTTGCTTGCCTAATTGTCACTGCTAAAGTTGAGCACTATATTGAACAGAAGTGGTGAGAGTGAATGTCCTTGTCATGTTCCATGCCTGGTTTTAGAAGGAAGGCTTTAGGTTCTCCCCTTTTAAAATATTGTTGCCTGTGTGTTTGGTGTATAAACAGATTTGTCATAATTCATAGTTCCTAAAGGTATGCTCCTGACTGTCTCTGGCAAGAGAAACTCAAATAGGCCTGATGAATCTTTTGTAGAATGAGCAAAGATTAAATTATAAGCCCCATGTAAGTTTTTAAGATGTAAGGCTATTGAATACAATGCTCATAATTGGAAAAATATATTAACTTATTCTCACACATTAATGACTTGACATCAAAGAAAAAAATTGGCAAGGTTGTAAATTGAGTAAAAATTTTTCCACTGAGATATGTAGAGCTATATTATCAGAAAATGAAATAAACATTTCTTAATCTAAAACGTATTTTGGGGCTGAGAAGATAGCTTGGCATTCTAAACACCTGCCTAGCAAGGGCAAGGACCTGGGTTTGATCCCTGTATGGTGTGCTGTGCTGGCCACTGAGACCATGCATGGTGGTGCACGCCTATAATCCCAGCACTGTGGAGGGTGAGGTAGGAGGAACACTACAAGTCTGAGCTGTGAGTGAGACCCTGTACCAAATAAATAAATAAATAAATAGTTTTGAAAAATAAATAAAAGGTATTTTATATAGCTGACAAGATTTCTACAAAGTACTGAATAAGAAAATATATCAAATAAAATCTACATAAAATAAAAGCTATATAAAAACTATCATTTGTTCCAATGAAAAATGATGCAATAGGTATTTCATGTAGTAGGTATACGAAAGTAATAATCAGCAATAATAGCAATATTCAGCTGCAGCCAGCAAGGAAATAGGAACAATTAGTAAAACGTCATTTTCAATGTCCTATTAAACATATTTCAGATAAACATAAATTTAAGCTAACTGGCACTAAAAAGGTTTCTGTTTTCTCATGGCTGGTTAATACTCTAAGTGATAGGAGAACAAACTTATTACATTATTGTCCTGAAAAGTTGCATTTCAGAGTTTGCAGCCTCAGTCATAGTGAGGTTTTCCTTATAAACTAATAATTGTTCACAGAGACTGCCAGTATCCACCAGAGTTGTTGTTTTTTAACTATTTTAATTTTTTGAGGGGGGAGAAGGTTTGTCATTGGCCAATCCGAAGGCATAATTCAATTCTCCTTGTTGATTGGCTGCTGCACTGTAGCATGTCTCCAGTAGATGCACCAGCATTCCCTCTTCATAACAGGTTGTTGTACCAGACATAGCTGTCTCGAGTGTTCTAAGTTTTGTTCTTGTATCACTAAGATCCATAAATTGTTGCCAAGACATCCTGCACCTTCTAAGGCTTTAGTAATACAGTATTTTATTACATTAAATTACATAACTGCTGGAGACATGACATATTCAGGGATTAAGCTATAAAATAGACAATTTCTTTGCATTTTTATGACTGTATTTAAAACTTTTTTTCAAAATTTTAGGTGCTTTGAGCAATGTAACCCCCAGGAATTTGGGGGGGTTCCACTGTATCAGAGTTGACTTGAAACCACTAAACTTCTTTACTATTTCTTCAACAAATCTTATAGAATTATGTCATATTTATTTATTTATTTATTTATTTATTCTGTATTTTAGGGAAGGTTCTACAGGGTGTTCAAGATTTCACTTCTAGATCAGACTTGTAGTAATTCTCCTGTTTATGAATATACACCTGTTCATATCATAGAATATTCACTCTGAAATAGAGCACTTAAAGGTTATTTAGCCCAGATCACCTCTTTTCCAGACTTCCAGCATCTGAAGTCATGGACTGTCCACTTGACTTCTAGGAGACAGTTAATCAGTGGCTTCCAGCTGTAGAGCAAGGATGTGGGCTAAGAAAAGTGCAGAAAACCCCACCACTGTGTCTATGGGACAGCTACGATGAGAAAACAAGTTTCTAAACTACAGTCCAGTGATTTCTTTCTTATTTTTTGAGCTCACTAAATTTATGAACATTGGTTTTTGTGATTAGTGTCTCATGAATTAACTACAGTAACTCCCTGACTTGTGAACCAGTTCCACTCCCAGAGAACATTCATAAATCAGATCTGTTGTGAGTACAACAAATCGAGTTTTATACACCTTTGACAAAAATACACAATGTAAAGCATAAAAAATAACAAAAAAACTGTAAATTATTTTTACTTTCATGATTACCTCAAAATGATAAGGTGAAAAAGAAGAATACCTCAGCTGTGTTATGTCCATCTACCAACTCCTCACCATGAATGTAATCCTTATATGCTGCAAACAAAAATGAGAAAATACGAATCAGTACAAGCTGAGGCACTCAGTGATAAGGTGAGGGGAAGATACTCTCTCTTCTGCATCAATTTTGATCAACAGAAAGCCTTCGTTTTAATATGGTGAAGAGCACTTTTAATTTTGGGTGAATTCTTGTTGAATGTGCTGGTAGGAGGTGGGGCATGGTTAGAGGAGGACACTGTGGTGTATCCTGAAAGAGTGCATTTGTGTCCCCATTCCTTCTCTTTTCTCTGCTTCCTGGATGCCATGGTTGTACAGCTTTCCTCCACCATGCATTTCTGTATTGGAGCCACTGTCCATGGACTGCACCTATTGGAAACCGTGAGCCACGGTAGACTCTGAGCCGCAGATGTTTTGCCATACTGTTGGGAACGTAACTAGAACAAATATCTAGATATGTGTGAGAGCGCAAGGGAAGCAGGCCAGTGTGCCCCCTCTCTGCTCAGCTTCGCAGCTAGATCAGGGCGATCAAAGTAGAAAAACCACAGAACATGAACAGAAGAAGCTGAAGTACACCTAAAGGTATTAAATTCCTTACATCAGCTCTAAGACATCAGATCAGTGGTGTGGATGCTGAAGATGGCTGCTGATAGGAAAAGCAGGTGTTGATGCAGAGGGGCGTGGTCAGCAGGCAGCAATCCATCCGAAACTTGCTGGGGCAGGCGTGAGGAAGTGGATGCTCTAGCCATGTGATCTGGAGCCCTCCCACTTCCATGGGTAGGACAAGTAGTAGAAGAGCCTCCTTACCCGGCACACTGCTACTGATCATCTCCTACTTTGGGGGACAGGGCTTTAAGGAATGGAGAGATATATTTACTTTTTTTTTTTTTTTTGGTGGAATGGGGGATTGAACTCAGGCCCTTGTGCTTGCCAGGGAAGCGTTTATTCCACTGAGCCATCTCCCCGAACCTCTACATGTGTTGTTGCTTAATGTGAGATGTATGATTGGCTTTGCTAACAGAACATTTTTCTATACTTTGTATCACCACTATTGGGGGACTCTTGAGAAATGTTTTTTGACTCTCTAATTACTAATTAACTTTCTTAAAATAAAAAGTGAACATATTTATGAGGCTATTTTAATTTTACTACTAATTTCTATTGGTTTATTGAAAGAAACAGTTAGTGCTCAATTTTTTCATCAATTTTACATGCCTATATTTGATAATCTGAACTATTTTGAAGATAATAATACGCAATATAGTAACTGTTGTTGATTTCCTATCACCTTGCTTTAAAATTTTGTATCATTTTTAAAGTTTTTATTGTCTTTCAAATAAAAGAAGATATTTTTATGTAAAAAAAATTAAAAGCAATGATAAGGTGGACACGGGAGCTAAATAGTGGGACTGTTCCTAGTGGGAGGTTGGCTCGCCTGTGAAAAGGCCCAGCTCAGATGTTCACTAGTCAGGGGCTGAATGTAATAAGATTCAGCCTAAAATGGGTAAAGGAAGCTTACACATTTCATTTACTGTTGTAAATATTTGTTTTAATCATATGCAGCAATTTAACTTGGTGAGCTCACCAAGAAAAGCCTTTTTATTTTTTTTTTTGCAAATATTAAATTATGTTCCTTGAAAGACCTTTTTGAAATATCATAGGTTTGCTTGGTAACAGATTTTTTTTTATTGAAGAGCATGAAAGTTATTCATTTTATTTTGGATTATTTTTTTTTTCTTTTGGCAGTACCAAGGATTGAACTCAGGACCTTGTGCTTGCCAGGCAGGTGCTTACACCACTGAGCTATATCCCCGGCTGAAAGTTATTCATTTTAAACATTCAATAAGAAATCATACTAAATGGTAATCAAGGAAGATGACATTATATTGTTAAAGTTATAAATGTAATGCTGTTTTATTTTTAAATTTTTTAGTGCTGTTTTAATGTAAGTGTACATAGTACAAATAGTAGTACAATATAAATATCTATAACCAAGATTGTGACCCAAAATGAGCTATATACAAAATAATTCTAGTCTTGTGTCCTTGAAAAAGAAATATGATAATTCATTAATTTTGTTTGTCTATTTATGAATAAAGTTTTTATAAAACAAAACAAAACAATAAAGAAAATCACACCTGGGGAAATAACTGGGTGGTCTAAGTGTCTGTCTGGCAAGTGCAAGGATCTGGATTCGATCCTTGGTACGACATGCTATGCCAGCCCTGTAGCTCCATTTGTGCCACGCCCACCACTAAAACCAGGTGTGGTGGTGCATGCCAGTAATCCTAGTGCTGTGGAGGCTGAGATAAGAGGATCACTGCAAGTCCAACCTGTGTAGTGACACCTTGTACCAAATAAATAAATGATTTTTAATGCCAAAAAAGAATATCATTTATGTATATGCACAGGATGATTGCAATAAATAGATTACTCATTTCTATTGGTTTTTAAAGAAGGCATCAGTTAATACTTGAAGTTTTTATTTTGACCAGTTTTGTGCACTTATATCTGATAGTCTGAGGAATGCCATTGAGGACCATAGTGTACAGTATGGCAACCATTCTTGATTACCGATCATCTTGTTTTATTTTTTGAAATTGTGTCTTATTTATAATGTCTTATCTGTTCTTTAAAATAAAAATAAAAATTAAAAGAAACCATGAGCCCAGTGTAGTGGCACACCCCTGAATCCCAGCACTTGGCAGGCGAAGTCAAGAGGACTTTTGCATGAGTACGAGTTTGGGATGGGCTAAATAGCGAGTTCAAGGCCATCCTGCATTGCAGAGTGTGACCCAGGATTTTCACAGGATTTTATTGCATTGTGCATTCACATATCTATCACATGAAGAGCTTTGCTCCATACTGTGTTACGTCTGTGACTCAAACAAGATAACTAGGGGCATTTCCACAGGCTTGACACTAATACAAGTTTTCTCCTTCACAGTCTAGTAAGTGCTGGAAAGGTCTTCTGTTAATGAAGCCATCCTACAGTTTACATTTAGGATTACTCTTAGCTGTGCATTCTTCCATGTCTAAGAAGAGAAGTGTGAGAACTCCAGGCTTTCTCATTCACACACATACATACAATACCAGTTTTTCTAACTATTAGGAGAAAAATGGACAATCTAGAGCTTTTTCCACAGAGGATTTCCACACTGGTTATACAAATAGGTTTACATTCCATTTTACCTTTTTCATTATCAAGTGACTAGGGCAAAAAGAAAGCTTTCCCACATTGCTCAACTCATATGGTTTCTCTCCGCTGTGCACCTTTTTACATCTTTGCAAACTCCTTTCCCAAAAGAGAGTGTTCCCACATTGCTTACAATCACATGGAGTCTTTCCACTGTGAACTTCTTAATGTTGTCAAAATCTGCTTTCTCAAAGAAAAGATTTCCTACATTCTTACATTCATATGGTTTATCTCCACTCTGAACTTTAATTACGTTCAAAAATTGCTTTCCCAAATGGAGGCTTTCCCACATAGTTTACACTCACATAGTTTGTTTCCACTGTGAGTCCCTTTATGTCTTTGAAACTGAGTCACAGGTAAGAATGCATTTCCGTAGTGCTTATGCATGTAGGGTGTCTCTCTCTCTCCAGTATGAGTCTGTTCATGTAACAATATATGAGGTAAAAATAAAGGCTTTCTTTCTTTCTTTCTTTCTTTCTTTCTTTCTTTCTTTCTTTCTTTCTTTCTTTCT
>NW_004524662.1:11419772-11424940 GCF_000260255.1 Octodon degus | reverse complement strand
ACAGTTTCAACAAATAATACACTGCATATATTCTTCTTAGTGGTTAATTGCTGTACAAGATGCGGACTTGTGATCCTAATTACAAACACCATTAGAACAAATCATTCTATTCATTAAGAGAATGCAACTATATATCCATCCTAACCACTTTGAATACACAGATACAATATGGACATTCATTGGTATACCCCATTTTTTCTAAGTTCCGTTATTGAAGTGAATTGTCTTATATCTTTGAAGAAAATGGAACTGTCCAAAGGATTCCCACAGCGCTTGCACAACAACCCATGGAGGGTGGGATGTTGACATCTTATTAACTTATAGTATATTATATTGTAGCCTTTATAATAATCTCAAATATGTATATCTATGTCTATATATACAGATATATGCCTATTTTCTACCTATTTTCTATATATAAGAGACTAAGAAAGAGGTGTTATGAGGAAAATAATGATAAATAATGATAAATAAGTATGACATTATAAATGTTAGAGGAGACAAGAGATGGGGAGATTGCATCTAACTAATGAACAGTGAATGAAGCTTAGATAAAATCATAAAATAAGCTTTGAAGTGCTGAAGTAGAATGGAATGTTTTACAAACAATAGTAGAAAATTTATTACACACATATTATATATATATATATATATATATATATATATATATTAGACACTTATTTACACCAATAGACACTTATTTACAAAGAGCTGCTACTCAAGGCATCAAAGAAAGAAGCACCTACATGCATGCACATATGCACACACACAAATCCTACAAATTGCATCATGTTTTGGAGCCTCACTGTCCTCAGAATGTTGGCAGGTTACTGGTTCTCCCTCCACCAACAGGTGGGAACCTCAGGTTTTGGCTTGAGACTCTACCACAGATCTACTACTTTCTGTGTCCAGTTCTCCTCTCTCAGCCTTTCTTCATTAGCAGTTATCCCCTGAGTCCTCCCAACAGACCAGTTACATCAGCAATCTCCTGTGGTCAGGCAGGAGGCAGTCTCTGCTTATGAGTACTATTATGATGGCTTTTCCCTTTCTCTTTCACTTGTGGATCTAAGAAATACTGCTCATTCAGTTTCAGCCTGACTAGGATTTTAGTGGTTTCTCGTAGCCTCCACAAGCACTCAACTGAACATTTTTTTCCACCTGAATTGTTCAATTTCACCAAGAATTCCTTTGCAGTCCTCAAATTCAGTGGCTTTTCAGTGTTTTCAGAAGTGATATCTCTTGTGTACACTTCAGGAGTGTTTGAGTTGGGAACTCGCTCAGGCACAGATCTCAGGTACATTTAAGGACAGTGAGAAAGTTGTTGTCTGTGTCCCGTGATTGCAACGAACACAGTCCCTGAAATTGTTAGGGTCTCTCAGGTCCCTCAATGTCTGGTTCTTAGTCTCTCAATAGGATTCAGTCCTTTGCTAGTCTCTAGGTCTTACTGGTCCATGTCACCCTCTCTGAGTGATGCTCTAATGTGTGCCATTTCCTCGGTGCCCTCTTTTATGGAGACCTATTCCGGTGAGATGTTATTTGCTGGCCTCTGTCTCCCAGGGGGAGAAAAGTTAGGGTATTTGTTGCTAGGATGTGTGCCAAATATCAGCCTGGTAGCCACTGCACTTCATTCTTCCATCATGTGGATTTGGACTTTTCCTGAGAGAGCATACTAGCCTGACCTAGGTTATAAACAGCCAGGATTAAGAAGCAGCTTTGCTTCCTGTTCTAAATATTCTGGTCTGTTGGGCTATTCCTTCCAGTTGCCTTAAGTTAGTTGGCTACTTGTTACTTCTTTCTTAATCTGAATCCCTGAAGACCTTAAGGAACATCTGAAAATCTCCAGAGCATTGCTGTTTCTGTTTGCTGTACACTCCATGCTGGTTCTGTTTGCTGTACATATGATAACATTCATCACGGGGAATAGGGGAACATCACTCATATTATTTTTTTTGTTTTTTTGCCTTCTCTCTCTCTCTCTCTCTCTCTCTCTCTCTCTCTCTCTCTCTCTCATAGGTATATTCCATTTATTATTTTATTGAGTTCATTGGTACACTTTAGATACACACAGTTAGCATATGCACCAAAGAGAATTTGTATCTCTACATTATATATCTTTTAAAAAAACAATTTTATTGAGAAATAAATAGCAATGAGACAGCTTCAAAACAGATTAGTAGGAGAGTTTCAATAAGTCGTACATTACACATTGCTATATTCTTAGTGGTTATCCATAGTACAGGATGCTGATGTGATATCCTGTCCAAGCACTGTTAGTACAAATCTTTCTTCTCATTGAATTATGAGAAAGTAGCTCTATATCTATCCTAACTATTTTACATATACAGATACAAAATGGTCATTCATTTGTGTCCCCTTTTTTTGTTTAGTTTTGTCAGAAAAGGGTATTTCATTGCCATTTAAATATTGGAGGTGTGTGAATTCAGCAAAATATTACAATATAGTTCAATAGCCCATAATAGTAGTGGGTCATCTGCAGGACTGGCAATGTCAGAAGATGTTGACCTGAGCCCTTCACAGCCCACCATACCAACATGGCTTCACCCCTTATATCTCATTTTTATACCTTTCTGCTGGATAGCTAAGACCAAGATAAAGTAAAACCTATATAACAAAAAATGTAACTTTTGTATGTGACAAGGTCAGTCAAATCCTCTCAGGATTTACCCTAAAATCCTGTACTGCACTGTGTAGATCCTTTGTCAGTGTCAGCCATGTGGATGAGTCACAGCCATTGCTTGACCAGTTTGCTCTCTATGAAAGCCTGAGAGAATGTTTTCTCTCCATGTGACTCTCCTTAGGCACACTCTACATCATCAATCACTTTCCTCTGTGGCCCCATAATCTCCTTGATCAGAAACTTTGGGACACAACTGAGTTACATGATGCTACAGTACAGGTTCTCCTATGTCCTGAGTCTTCACTGACCTTGATGGGCTAGGGCCAAAATGTTGGCTGTCCTTGCAGTCCTTCTTTTTCTCTAATTTTTGGTCTACAAACTTAGGTTGTTAACCCTCTAGAAGAGAAGCTTATTATTACCCTACTACATATGCAGTTGGGTTTAACCTAACTATCTCTCTGAATATTGAACATCTTAGGCATAACATGGAACAGGTATTTTCCATCAAGTATTGATCTGTACATTATATATCTTCCTCTTCTTTCCAATCCCTTCTCCCTCTTCAAACCCTTAGGGGAGCATCTTTATTTACAAAGTTTTGTTTCTATTTTATCTTTTGTAAAAATCATTTTTTCCTTCCTTCCTTTTCCCTTTTATCACATCCATAGTTCCTTTTATTGCTTTAAACATCATTTTACTTATTTCTTTTAAACACTTTCTACCTATTCTATACTATGTGTTGTCTAATTTGGTCTTCATTTACTATTTCAGTGTCTCACACCAGGGAGATAATGCAATATTTACACATTTGTGTTTGTCTCAGTTGTCCTTCTTTCCTTACAGGAACAAATACCCCACAGCTACAATTAAGGAAGGAAAGGTTTATTTAGTTTACAGTTGTTGGAGACTTTAATGCATACTTAGCTGGTGCCAAGGCAGAGTGGCACATGGCAGAGGGCAGCAGTTCTCGGCAGCGCAAAAAGCAGGAGCAAAGGGCAAAGGAGTAGGAGTAGCAGCTCTGGCAGCAAGCAAGCTTCTCTTCCCTCCTTACACTGTAATGAAGATTACCCACCCCAGAGTCAGGGTGTGGCCCTCACACGCAATCCTGGAACTGAATCAGGAGTCATTCACAAACTCCAGAAACAGCCCCATGACTGCGTGAAGGCTTTGGGTGGACAGCTAGACACAAAGCATGATAGTGTTTCACTTATTTAACTTAAGAAGTTGGTTTCAAATATAAGAAGTAAAGCCATACTGTTATGTTGAGCTGTAGGGGACTCAGGTCAACAATTTCTGACATTGTCAGTGAAGCGGAAGACCTAATACCATTGTGAACTGCTGAACTCTTTTAGAATATTTTGCTGAGTTTACACACCTATAATATTCAAATAACGGAACGTAACAAAAAAAAGGTATACAGATGAATGTCCATTTTGTATCCGTGTATTCAAAGTGGTTAAGATGGATATATAGTTACATTCTCTTAATGAATAGAGGGATCTGTTCTAATGGTGTTTGTCAATAGGATATCATGTCCGCATCTTGTACAGCAGTTAACCACTAGGAAGAATGTATGCAATGTGTTAATTATTGAAACTGTCCTACCAATTTGGTTTGAAACTGTCTCATTGTTATTTGTTTCTCAATAAAATTATGGAAAAAAGAAGAACTTGGTTTCAAGGTGCATAATTTAAATAGTATCTCCTTTATGATGCATTCTCTGGTGAGAGTCAATGGTTTTCTAGTATACACAGCTACCAGTGCTATTATAAGTTATAACTAGTCAACAGTTAAAAAGAGATAATTAATTGTGAAATACTTTATTTTTAGATGTGTATTATAAATATATTTATACTGTCATACTTTCATAATTATTTTAGATATAAAAGCAGTTTTAAGTGAGCTATATAATAAATATTAACTTAAGAACCAAAGAGTAACAGTGACCCAACTATACTCTTCTCTCCTCACCAAAGGGACCAACTATCCTGCATTTGATATTATTACTGATACTATTGACATTATCACCAGGTTGAGGGTATGATTGCCTTGCCACAGTCCCCAAGTTTTATCCCTAGAACCAATAATAATGACAATTAGTACCATGCACAGAATTATATTTTAAACATGTGTGAATGTATAAATACATATATACGTCACATGTGTATGCTAATCTACCTTGTATATTTTACTTTGTTCTTTAAATGAATTTTATTGTTAAATTTTAGATATACATGATTATCCTATTCATCATAGAGAATTTATACCTGTAAAAGATATATTTTGATTTCTCTTTTTTTCCCAATCCCTTCTCCTCCCTTCAATCCCTCTTTTCCTGTATATTTGCAGAGGTTTTTTTGCATTTCATTCTGTTTAAAAATAAAAATGTAAAATAGATATTGTGAAATAGACCGAAAGTTCTCAAAAGGAAAGAAGACCTAGGGTGGGGGAGGGGAAGGAAGGAAGGGAAATCGAACGTGTATTAAGAGTCCTAGCCCAGGTCCGGTGAGTGTGTGGAGAGCTTCCTGCT
>NW_004524662.1:11408558-11418327 GCF_000260255.1 Octodon degus | reverse complement strand
ATTCAGCACAAGAATAATTTACTGAAAGCAGCTAGAGAAAAGAAGCAGATCACATTCAAAGGAAAACCCATCAGAATTACGGCCGACTTCTCTTCATGAACGTGTATTAATATGTATCATTTTCTTGTTAGATCCTCATTACAATTTGGGGAGTTAGGTATCATTATACTGTTTTATAAGTGAGACACTAAAGTACCTTACAAGTTGTTATGTATCAAGCTGGAGTTGAACCCCAAATATTAGAAGTTGAATCCTATAAGTATAATTTTAACATTGTGTTGCTTGATGTATATATAAAATTTTGCTTTCATACTATTCCATATTTTGTATATGCAAATAAGTATAAGCACATCAACAGTAATGAATAGGAATTTAAACAGAAGTTTAAACTATTTTTTCTTTATTTTTATCACATTCTAATCTGTGGACAATTCATGGCCTACTGCATTTCATAGCTTCTAGACCAGGAAACATTTTTGTGTATGGTGAACACTAAGTATTTGGTGCATAATTAAATGAATATGGATCTTCAGTGTTGACAATTCTAAAATTTTAAGCTCTACTTATATTATTATTTGCATATCTATGGATTTTCTTAGTGTTAGATATGAATGTATTTCTAATTTTTGAAATAAATGTTGAATATGGATCAGTAACCTTATTAGACGCGTTTTGTTTTTGCATCTTTCCTCTGGCAAAGTTACTTTTCTCAAGATTGTGTCACCAAAATATCACGCTGGTTGTTTATTAAATTATTTTATGTAATTTATTCTAAATTGTTATTTCAGGAAATTTGTTCAAACCTATCTTTTTTCAGGATTCTCCTCCATGTGGAAGTAGTCTTCTATTGCTAAGAATTTAATTTCATGCTGCTTTCAGGTATCTTGAATGGAGACCAAAACGTGTGTGAATTCTGGAAGGGTAAAATACTAATTTTGTATAATTCACGGAAGATAAATGCTCTTTGCTGTAAAAAATGCTATGAAAGTTAAAGAAATATTCTTTCTCAGTAATATGCATCACATTACCTTTTATTGTTGAAATTATGAAAGAATACATCTTAAAATGGACTACAATTGTTGCTGAATTAAAAGATAAATTGTTTCTATTTTAATAATGACTAGATTCTGCTCTAGAAAGGCTGACATCATTAAAATGCTTCACATTGTCAAGCAATTTCCAGTGAGACCTTTCCTGTTACCAAGATGCTTCCATTGCTTTGGCGTACTTTCCAAAATGCAAGCTGTTTTCTTAAATAATTGAAATCAAAACACTCCCAAACAAAATATTTCCTTGCAATACACCACGGAAGAATCACAAGGAATGTGTCATTTCAAACTTACAAGGCAGTAAGTTTTTCTCCATTATTTGTAGGACAGTTTTACTACTCAGCACCTATTTCATGGTTACTTCCTTTCTGCTGGGCTGAAATACTTGAAACCCACAATTTAAAGGAGAAAAGGTTTAGCTTAGTTCACAGTCTGTTGAGGGTTCAGTGTTTTAGTTCAGTGTTTTAGCTGGACCCAAAACAGATGGGATGGTAGAGGGGCATGGAACAAGAGAAACAGTTCAGGTCACGGCAGGCAGAAACCAGGAAGCAGCAAAGCAGTGAGCCTCATTCTCCAGTTTATCTTATTCAGGCTACCAGTCTATTGGCTGGTGCCTCCCACGCTGAGGGCAGACCTTCCTTTTTTTGCACCCAAAACTGCGCTAAACCAATCAGACTGGCTTAGTTGTAAGACATCCTTAATCCATATTCACATACCCTAGCTTCAGCCAACTCTGAAAAACCCTACTATAAGTGCATAAAATGTTGGGGGACATCTATGTACAGGCCACAGTAGGTTATTTATTTATTTATTTATTTATTTATTTATTTATTTATTTTACTCAGGGAGAAATTATGGAAAGCAACTATATATCACTTCAAATGGCCTTTGACTTGGAAGTAAGTTATAAATTATCCATGCACTTATGTATACCTGTTTTTCTGATATCAGAATACTAGAGAATGACTACTTGGGGAATCAAACTTGCCATTCGCCTTTTAACCAAAGAGAAGAATGAATGGATGCATTCTCCATACATTTTCCGTTTGCTAAGGACACTTTGTACCTGGCAGGATGGGAGTTGCCCCTAAATTATGTGATCTCTAGATTACTAGGCCCTTGCCAGTTCTATTGCCTGAAATGCCAGGACCCTCAATGACTTCGCATTTTGAGGACTCACTTATTCCAGTCTTTCATTTATCTTCAGTCAAGTACTCCAGTGGTATTTATGCAAAGACAAATGAACTCATATTTAAAAATATGTCTCTCTCTATCCCACTCCTTTATGTTCATCTCTGTTCAGCCTGCTTACCTTCTTCTCCCAGTGAACATCGGCATTCCCAGTGGCTCAGTGTGGTGGTCTGTGTTAGGTACCTACAATCTTCATGTCAGTCAAGCATTCAATAAAGTCTTAGTATTATAGGATCAATTACGTCTTTGATGTAATTAACATTCCTAGAGCTATCATTATTATCAACATTAGCTCAAAAATTCTCCACCTTTCATATATTAATATACTTGATGCTAAGGCTGAATAGTTGTATTGAAAAATATTATTAACCAGGGATATAAGGTTCACTGTAAATACATGAATAGGTAATTTCTTGATCTGAATAAGAAAAACTATTTTTTTTATTTTTAGAAACATTTTAACCCCACACAGTTTTCCTCTTCTATGACTTCAAAAATTTATAAAACTTTAAAAGTCCCAAATTTACTTGTTCTCAGGAGACATAGATAATAATATGTCTCTTATTAATAAGTAATTTTCACCATTTTTTCCATCTCCTATTTGGAGTAATTTCCACCTACTCTATCCACTGTTTGTTAACGTGTGTTTATGTATCTAACTATGAGCTGCCGCAGACCCCTTTTCCTTTCTGAGCTGAACATCTTGCTCCAGTCGTAGTCCCTTACCTTGCTTGTGGATGACCTTGCCTTGCATCAGGTATTTCTTTTCATGGAATCCTGTCCTTTTGCTTACCAAAAATTTTAGGGATCTAGACTGAAATTTTTATCATTTTCTTTTTACCCTTTCTCCTCTTTTTCACCCCACTAGTTTCCACTTGCAGCTTTCAGTTTGGAACACACAGATAACTTCCCCCTCCCCACTACCACAAACACTTTCAGAATCTGGTAAGGACTAGTGACCTCTTTGGAGTGTTTCATTCTTTATAAACCTGCCCTTCTCCACGCTGTTACGTTTTACTCCCTGACACCAGCTTCAAATTTTTGATGTGAGTATGCCTGTCTTTTTGTCTTCCTTCTTATTCTTCTCCTTTAAAAATAGATAAACTTTGATACTAAAATGGGTCAAAAAGTAAAGTAGGCAAACTTCAAAACAGACAAATTATGAATCAGTTTTCAGTCCTCCTCTCTGATTTATTAATATCTTCTTCATTCTCTATGCATGATGTCTATGAATACTTATCATTTCTAGGTTTATAATGCCTAATTCACTATTGTGAGCTTTAAATGTCAGATGTGACTCTTTAGTTACTTGGTAAATCTATTACATATTTGATTAACATCTTTTAATTTATTAATCTATGTAAGGCTTTCTAATATCTGCCTATCATCTGAGTGCTGTTCACATTACACGGTAACAGCTCCATGCACTTGTCCTTCTGAATTAAATTTAACTCAACTTAATACTTTTATACATCTTCAAACCTCCCCTCTTTGTACTATTTGCTCCTCGTTTTGTTTCACCTGTGATACATTTTATGCTTCAGAGTTCTTCACAGCTGCATCTACCTCCCTTTCTTCAAGAGCAGGTGGGCCCTTCCTTTACTCTAACTTTTCCAATGTTTTCTTCACTTTTTCATCCTTCGGCCTATACATAATAGTTGGATTTCAAGGCTTGTATCAACATTGTCTATTTCACTTGTTGAATTCTACTGAAATTTAAGCTATTTGTGTTCAAAATTCAACCTTTGAACTGATGGTTCCTATACCCTGCATATTATTATTTTTAAAGTAGTTACTCAGAGCACAAGATATAGGTATAAATTATTCTTCAGTAAACATAAGCACAAACCTTCCTTTTTGTATGAACTAAGAGACACTAATTGTATAACTAACTTAGTTTTCATTCTTTTCCCTTCTTTGCTTTCGCTTTCTCCCACAAAATTCCCTTTTCCTTTATAACTACTTATTCCCATGTGCATTTTAGAATTTAGTTACTCTTTGAGTTTTTCACACCAGCAAGACAATATTATGTTTACAAATGGTGAATCTTATTTATTTCACAAATGAGTATGGTCTTAATTAAATCCATTTATCTACAAAGGTCTCCAGTTGATTTTCTCTTGTGGAGAAGTACTTCATTGTATAAAAGTACCCCATCTTTTTTTATTTATTCCTCAGTTGATGGGCATTTGGGTTATTTCCAGTATTTCACTATTGTAAGTGGTCCTGCTACAATCATAGGTGCACATATATCACTACGATGTGATGTCTTTAGTTCCTCTAAGATTCCCAGAAAAGGAATAACTAGGTCGAATGGGACCACTAATCCTATCTGTTTGAGGAATCTCATATTGATTTGTCCAATGGTTGTAATAGACTTCGCTTTCACCAAAAGTGAAAAAGTGTTGCTTTTTCGCCAGGGCCCTTTCAGCATTTGTTATTGCTTAACTTCTTTTTCTTTTTTCCCCCCTTAAATTCTGTAATTATTTTATTTAAAAATAATTTTATTGAGAAACAAATAGCAATGAAATAGTTTCAAAACCAATTAGTAAGACAGTTTCAATAATTAATACATTGCATATTGTTGTCTTCTTAGTGGTTATTCATAGTACAAGATGCAGGCATGATATCTTGTCCACAAACACTATTAGTACAAATCTTCCTTCCCATTGAATTAAGAAAAAGTAGCTGTATATCTATCCTAATTATTTTATATATACAGATACAAAATGGTCATTCATTTATATCCCCTTTTTTTGTTTACAGCTATTCTTTCTGTAGTGAGATGGAATCTCTTTTGTTTTCGTTTGCATCTTTTGAATGACCATGATGATGAACATTTTTTGACATGTTTATTTGCCATTTGTATCTCTTCCTGTCAAAGTGTGGGTTCTTAGATGCCCATTTTTGGATTGGGGCTTTGAATTTGGAGGAGGTCTGATTTGTTTTCTTTTCTTTTATTTGTATGTTCTAGTAGAACTCCTTTGTCTGAGGGACAGTCAGTTAAGATTTTTTGTTCCTAATCAGTGGCTTGTTTTTCACTCTATTGGTGATTTTTTTTTCCATGTGCAAAGCTTTTTAGTAAGATGAGATCTCAGTTGATTTTTTGAAATATTTCCCACGCAATTTGGTTGTGTTCATGAACTCTCTGCCTACCATCATGTCTTCCAGGCTTCTAATGACTTTTTCCTCCTGTAGATCATTTGTGTTGTAATGTTTATATCATTGATCCATTTTGACTGTATTTTAGTGCCTGGTGATGGTCATGCATCTAGTGTTAGCCTTCAGCATATACAGAGCAAGTTTTCCAGCGCCATTTGTTAAAGAGGCTATCTTTTTTCCCAAGATAATTTTTGGCACCTTTGTCAAAAGTAAGGTGCCTCAGTGTGTCTGAAGTTCTGCCTGCATGCTCGAATCTGTTCCACTGGTTGTCAGGTCTGTTTTTTTCCAGCTCTATGCTGATTTTATCATTGAAGCTTTGAGGTATAATTTTACATCAGGGATTGTAATGCTTTCTGCCTTGCCCTTGTTGCTCAGAATTGCTTTTGCTAGTCTAGATCTTTCCTGGTTCCAAATGAACTTTAGGAATGCTTTCTCTAGGTCTGTGAGATATGCTAATGGTATTTTGATTGGGATTACATTATATCTGTATAGCAATTTTGGTCCTATGTCTGTTTTTTACTATGTTAGTTCCTCTGAGCCATGAGCAGAAGATGTTTCATTTTCTGACATCTTATTTTTTGATCACCATTTTTAGAGTAATGTAAGTTTCAATGCATAGATACTTTACTTATTTTGTTTGATCAATTCCTAAGTGTTTCACTTTTTTGGATGTTATTGAGAAGGGTGTGGTTTCCCTAATTTCTCTCTTAGTGAGTTTGTTGTTTTTGTGCAGGAAGGCTATTGATTTTTGAATGTTGACTCTGTATACACCTACACTACTGATTTTTGCTTCTAATTCTAGAAGATGGAGTTTTTCAGATTGTCTATGTAGTATATCATGTCATCAGTGAATAATAATTTAACTGTTTTGTTTCCTTTCCTTATTCCTTACGTTTGTCTCTCTTTTTCTAATTGCTCTGGCTTATAGATCCAGAACTTTATTCCATAAGAATGGTGACAGTGGACATTCTTGTCTTGTATCTTACTTTAGAGTAAAAACTTTCGGTTGTTCTCCATTTGGGATGATGTTGGCTGTTGGTTTCTCATAGTTGTCTTTTATCAGACTGAGGTAAAGACCATCAGTTCTGATTTTTTTTTTTTGGCAGAACTGAGGATTGAACTCAGGTCCGTGCACTTGCCAGGGAAGCGCTTATTCCACTGAGCCATCTCCCCAGCCTCCAGTTCTGATTTTCTATAGGGATTTTATCGTGAATAAGTGTTGAACTTTGACAAAAACTTTTTCTGCATTTATTGAAATGTTATGTACTTTTTTCTTTGGCTCTGTTGATAGGATCTATTATATTTACAAGTTTGCATATGTTGAATGATCCCTGAATTCTTGGTATGAATCCCAATTGTTCATGGAGTATCTTATCAATAATTTGCTGCATTTTAGAAATGGGTTTTCTTATAAAAGCAACTAGTGGAGGGGTTTGGTTTTTAGTTTGTCATAGGGACATCTATATAAATATTCAGATAATTCAGCAGAGTAAAGTGCCTGCTTAAGGGCCGGCCAAATAGCTCAGTGGATCAAAGCCTGCTTAGGCAGATGCAGTGACCAGGGTTCGACCCCTGGCCTGCTGTGTAGGCTGTGCGCCCTGGGCGTGCTGAGCTGGCGATTGAGACTGAGTGTGGTGGCACCCACTTGTAATCCCAGATCTTTGAGAGGCTGAAAAAAGATGGATCACTACAAGTCCATCTATGTAGTGAAACCCTGTGCACCCTGTACACTCTCTAGACCCTAAGTAAAATACAAAAAAAAAAAAAAAAAAAAAAAAAAAAGTAAAAAGAAAAAACCAGCTCCTGCTTAGGCAGATGAGTGCTGTGCTTGCCCCACCATCTGGGTACACTAAGAGGGCTATAAAGACTGGGTATGGTGGGGTGCCTTTAATCTCACCACTTGGAAGGCTGGAAACAGGAGAATCACTGAGTCTGATCTATGTAGTGAGACCCTGTAGACCCTATTCTAAATACAGTAAGGAAATAAAAAAAAAATGGGCAACAGACATACATACATATTTCTCAAAAGAACATATAGAAAGGGCCCAAAGTTACCTGGAAAACTAGAGTTCACTAATCATCAGGGAAATGGAAAGCAAAGCCCCAGTGAACTACCATGTCACCTCAGAAAGAATAGCTGTTAACACTTGGCTAATGATGACAACTTCTGTTTTGTTTTGGGAAAGAGAACTCTTGCACTCTTTTGCTGGGAGTGTACATTATTATAGCCACTGTAGAAAACAGTATGGAAGTTGCTAAAGAAAAATTAAAAATAATGGCTGGCCAAATTGCTCAGCATTTTAAAGCACCTGCAAGCAGGCTCAGGGGCCAAGGTTTGATCCCTGGCCTGCTGTGCTGACCCCATCCCCGGAGCGCACTGAAAGGCGACTGAGACTGGGCGTAGAAGGGCACACCTCTAATCCCAGATCTTGGAAGACTGTAAACAGGAGAATCACTAGGAGTCCAATCTGAGTAATGAGACCCTGAACACCCTGTAGACCCTTCCCTAAATAGAGAAAAAAAGGAAGAAAATTAAAAATAGAGTTATCAGATGATCCAGATTCTTCATTACTGAGAATATACTCAAAGGAGATGAAATCGATATGTCAAAGAGAGGTCTGCTGTCCAGTGTGCATTGCAGAACAATAGAGACAACCTAAGTGTCTCTCTATGATGAATAGAAAGAAGAAGTGCTATACATACACAATGGAATAATATTGAGACATAAAAATTTAAATCTTATCATTTATGACAACATGAATGGAATAGAGATCATTATATTAAGCAAAATAAGTTGAGCATAAAAATCAATTACTGAATGATCTCACTTATAAATGAAATCTAAAAATGTTGATCTCACAGAGGTTGAGAGTAGTGAGCTGGGAAAAGTGTGTGATGTGCAATTGCATAGAAGATGCCTAAAAAGAAACAATTATGTTCTGTACATTTCAGAAAGCTAAGCAGGAGGTTTTGAAAGTATTCACTATAAAGAGACAACAAATATTTGAGAAGACAGATATATTTAACCTGATTTCAACATTGTGCAAAATACTCAATCCAGAAATGGGCATCCGAGATGAACACAAACTTCTCAGCGGATGAAATTAAAGAAGTGAATAAATATATGAAAAAATGCTCCACATCACTAGCCATCAGTGAAATGGAAATTAAAATAGCATTGAGGTATCATCTCACCCCAGAAAGAATGGTTATCATAAAGAAATCACCCAACAACAAATGTTGGAGAGGCTGTGGGGAAAAGGAACTCTTCTCCACTGCTGGTGGGAATGTAGACTGGTGTCACCGTTATGGAAATCTGTGTGGAGACTCCTTAGAAAAGTTGGACTGGAAATCCCATTTAAACCAGTTATTCCTCTACTGGGAATTTTCCCAAAGGATCTGAAAACATCATATCATAGGAATATATGTGTGCCTATGTTTATAGCAGCACAATTTGTGATAGCCAATTCTTGGAAACAACCAAGATGCACATCACTTAAGGAATGGTTGAAAAAGATATGGTTTTTTTTTTATACAATTGAGTATTACTCAGCTATAAAGAATGATAAACTCGAAGGCTTTATATTGAAGTGGATGCCACTTGAACATATACTCCTAAGTTAAACCAGACACACATGTGTAAATATAGTATAGTTTCCCTAGTATAAGGACTAAAAAGAAGAAATACAAATAGAAAAGTATAATACAAGTAAAAGGAAAGCAGAATCTCAAGGACTAACTAATCAAGAGAGGGAAAGGAGAAGAACTAGGAAACATGACAATGTCAAGACATACAGTTATATGTAGAAGATGGGCAAGGCAATGACTCTGAGAATCTCCAGAACATTTTTGAATCTAGAAGTTAATTGGAAAGATTCTCACCCTGACTAACTATGTATACTGATACCTGTGAACTAAGCAACTGCACTGAAGATGGTAATCTGTAATAGTAGTTTCATGCTTTTAAGTGCCTGTCATTCTGGTCTTCTGAATACAGGCTGCTTGTTGTGACATACCAGTTGCTGCTGTGCTGTCTCTCATGTAGATGATTGTTCAAAAAGAAGGGGGTGGTGAATGAAGGCAAGAGATAGGAAAAGGAATATTGTGGGACTGTCTTGCTTCAAGGTTGTCTATGGTTAGATTTTTGGACTTATGTGTAGACATAAGATGTATATAGTTCTTTATGCCTATTTTAAAAGTATATTCTAATTTTTAAATGTTCTTTATCATATTCTGTAGGGACTTAAAGTTTCAACATATCAATACTTGATAAAAAATACCTGTTCTATGCTATGCCTAAGATGTTTGATATTCAGACAGATAGTGAGGTTAAGCTTAACAGCCTAGGTTGTATGGTAATAACAATA
>NW_004524662.1:11402627-11407443 GCF_000260255.1 Octodon degus | reverse complement strand
AATAAAATAAATAAATTAAAATAAAATAAATTAATGCTAGATAACTTTTAATGACATGAATATTAAGATCTAATATTGACAGGAGTACGTGTCTGTAAAGAAAGTTTACAAATAAATTGTATTTAGTTGTGACATACAGTATTCTGTCAAAAGAATTGCACACATCACTGTAGATTATAGAAGAAAAACCCCCAAATTTTCTGGTAGAAATTAAAAATGAATGATGTAATAATTTTAATATTAAAATTATTTCTATGAGCTTACTTTTTCTGTCAATAAGTACATTGCAATTATCATGAAATTCGACTTAATTCACAAAGCCACTTTTGCTTCAAATATTGAAGTTTTAAAATATTGAAATATTTTTATAACACTATCTTTTATTACTCTTAGAGTATCAAAAGCAAATAATTTGTACTGTGGCAATTTAATTATTTCTATGCTTTTTTAATATATTTTTACAGTTACAATGTGAGTGATTTTTATTGTTCTGATTATCTAAAGCCCATTACTTTCTATAATCATCTCTCTTAAAATATTAAAGGACTCTTTATTACTATCTTGTTGATGTTAATAGGGATCCAATATGATTATTTTAACAAAATCATATGTTAATGGCCTTTACATTAAGTCACTTTTTGTAGGGAGCTGCGTATAACCGCGTCCTAGGATGGCGCCAGTTTCCGCCTTCCACTTCCTCAAGGGGTGAGTGCTCCTGGAGTAAACAACTCCATATATGGCCAAGGCTTGGGCTAATGCATTGCTTCCGCGTTCCTGGGCCAATGGGCAGTACACACGTGGCACCCCATGGTTGGAAGCCCTGGGACTTATAAGCTAAGAGCAGGGGCCTCGGGAGGAAGAAGATGGAAAGAAGACGGATGTAAGAGAACAATAAAGAGCTGCGCAGAAAACCAACCAGTGGTCGCATCGTTCTTGCAGGCAAGGCCGCGCGCGACAAATTTTGCCTAGGATGGAAGAGTTTTAATGAAATCAGATGGTGGCATCCACTCATTGTGTCTTATCATAAATGTCTTATCATTTCATCTTATGTGAAATTGATATACTACTGTACTATCACAGGATAGTAATTAAGTGATATTCACTGGGTATAGCTGTGTGACTTCAATTATTGGCTCTTATTGTAGCTGTTTGGTCCTAGAATAAGTTTTTATTTTTCTCCTAGGAAAATCTTTATCCTCTGCATGTTTCTTTTTATAAAAGTCTGTACATGTTTAATCATAAAAGTTAACTCATGATGCTGCTCTGAGAACTGGGTAACTTACTAACATGTTTGCCTTAGTTATTTTTCATTCCTGGTACAAAATTATCCTAAACTCCAAATTAAGGAAGGAAAGATTTATTTAACTCACAGTTTTTAGAGAGATCGGCTCATAATCAACTAGTGGTAAGGCAGGATGACATGGCAGAAGAAAAGCACTTCAAGGTAGCAGAAGACAGCAAAAGAACAAGAGAAAATGGAAGGGCATCAAACCATTTTTCCTCCATTATGTTATAAACAGGCTTCACCCCCCCCCCCAAGGTGTGTAGTATTTACACTATCTCTGTGCCCTCCTCTTCTACAGAGTGAGGGTATTTGCAAAGTGAGGACACTGGACTCCTTCCAAGGTGCTTAATTAAACTTGTAAACTTCTCAAATAGACACAGTGTATTAACCATTATCATCCATCCCTTGTCAACTTGACAACTGGATGTATTTTTTAGTTTCCAGATACAAATACATGCTTGTTCTTCTCAGTTTATGATTTGAACATTATGACACAAGTTTAAAAAATCTTAAGCAACAGTATTGTCTATCAACATTGTATTATATTAGAAGTATAACATTCTGTCCCCCTAGAGACTCATGCATATCCCTTTATGTAAAAGTTATGTAATCTACTGTAAGATGACATTGCTGAAAACTCCAAGTCCAAAGTTTCCTCTAATACATAAGGCAAACTCCTAGCTCTGAGCCCCTGTGCAAATTAAAGAAAACTAAACACTTCCAATGGCACAAGACAGACATTTTCAGTTCAAAAGTTATAAACAGGATAATATAAAGGAATGGGAGCAAAGCAAGTCAAAAATTCTGGAAAGAAAACATCAAGCCTTGTAGTTTCATCTTCAACTTCTGACAAAACCTGTTTCAAGTTGTGAGCACCTAAGGCCTTGTGTAGCTCAGCCCAGATGACACGTCTGGTAGTAGTAGCTCCCATAACTCCTCTCATGGGCCTGCTTTACTCTCTTCTTTCAACTTTCCTTAGATGATCCACATTCCTTGCTTTTCAAACTTCTGGGATCTTCACTGCACCTTTGGCTTCACACCCTCAGTTTCACACATACCTTTTCAGGAACACATTGCCCAGACCCCCAGGCCTTCTGAAAACAGGATAGAAGCCTTCTTCACCCCACAATTCTTGCATTCTGCAAGCACCTAAAACCAATAACACATGGATGATGCAAAAGTCTACTGCCAGCTGGAGCAGTAGCCAGGCTTTTCTCAGTCTTGGCTTTAGGGGTCCAGTTCTTGGATTACTGAGTGCTCTGAATCCAGTTCTGAGGAATGAATTTTCTACGCTTCTACCACTTAGAACATGGCACTTTGCAAGTTTCTCTTTAAATCAGTCTCATGTTTGAAGTTTTGAGGCTGCAAAGCATGGAGATTTGATGCTTCTTCTGATGGACAGAGGCAATCTTTTCTATCCTCCTGTTCTTTCTCAACAATGGAGCTATCCTCAGCTCTATCTTTGAAGTCAACAGCTTCACTCAGACTTCCTTCTTGGCCAAACTCACATTTTAAATGATCCTGCTGGGCTCATTGATCTTGATTCTCAACATAGATCTGGCTAAAAGACCCCAACAGTAGCCATGCCACAGCCTCAACAATAAAAAGCCTTGAACTTTCTTCTGTCAGATTATTTAATCACTTGCCCTTAATCTCAGTCTAAGATAAAGTCTTTTAATAGAAGCAAAATGCAGACAATTTTTGTGCCAAGCCATCACATACACCGTCAGGATTCCAATAACCAAAGCAGTCCTTCTTTCCAGCAGAGACCTCCCAAGCCTGGTCTTTGCCAGCAGAACTTCTACCAAACTCCTGGTATGCTGAACTCTCACCAGAATCTCCCATATAGAGCAACCTAACATGTTCCAGCTGTGTGCATTCAGGAGACACCCACAAACTTTGTGAAACTCTTCCTACAAGCCATTCCTTAATGGTCTTGAAACACATGGTCAGGTATATTCACAGCAATAATCCCACTTCTCTGGTTCCAAATAGTGTCTTATTTTTTTTCCTCATCAATGGGCCAAAATACCCATTGATCCAAATTTAAGGGAAGAAAGGTTTATTTAGCTCACCATCTTTAGAGGTTTCAGTCTGTAAACAGGTGGCTCCAAATCAGGGTGGCATTGAAGAGGGGCAATTTTGCAACTACTCATGACAGCAGAAGGAAGCTCAAAAGGGGGAGAGAAATCCTTTTTTCCTCTCTTATATTCCCTTCCCTCCAGGGTAGGTACTGCTCACACTATCTTGGCACCTGCCTCTTGTACAAGATGAAGACATTTACAAAGAGAGGGCCCCTAGCTCCTGCTGAATTGCTTAGCTAACATTCTAAACTTCGAAAGTTGTCATAAGGAATCTACCATTACAGTGTTGGACACAGGATAGCCCCCAATACCATTAACCATATTAATTATAACCAAGAAATTAATAAGATACTTTACTTAGTCCTAATTTAAGAAACATTTATATTCTTGGTAATACAGATAAAACTGTTGATACCACTTGCCCTCGGAAGTTTGTAGTAAAAATGACCAAGATTAAAAGTTACAACAGGATGAAATTAAAAGCTAAATAAAAATTGATTTTAGGATGCTATGCTAGAACAAAGGAAATCTGACCACAAATTCAGTCAAGTAGCCAAGGCATTGACATTCAAACTAAAAAAACCCACCTAAAACATGATAAAAATTTGGCACAACTAAGATAAATAAATTGGAAAAAATTCACTTAAAAAGAGTGGCTCTGACTATTTGAGTATATTTGCGTGGGGCAGAATCAGAAACAGAAAACATGCAGCTTGAGCTGTAATGACTCTGATTATTATTAATTTATGTAACCCCTATTTTTTCTCTAATGGGAAAAAAGGTTTTAAAATTTTATACACAGTATGCAGGCAATTTAGATTCAAATTACATATGCATCTCCTATAGATACAGCCTTACATTCTGTGGCAAGTGATAAGAATTATTTTTGCTTGGTTCTTACCTGTGAATACATGGCATTCTAATGCATATTTGCTTTCATTTCTTTCAAACAACCTCAAATTCCATAGGGTCGAAGAAAATCGTCAGTGGTCATTGTTATTCCTGCTACGTAAGTACTACCACTACCACTCCTTAGTCAAGTAAATGCCAGGAATAAGACAGTACATGAATATTAGAGTGATTAAACATGTTATAGGCTTAGTAGTTTGCATGTATTTCTCCTTTCTGGGGAGCATAATGTGCCTGTTGCTTCCTAGGAATCTATTTAGTTTTTCCATGATATATACACATGCTGAAATGGCCCAGGACTTTGAACTCTGTGCATAAGTATTTGTAGTGTTTTACTAGCATCATGCTAAAAGAAGTATAGGTAGCTGAAAGATAGTTAATTTCTTTTCTTCCCATACAACATTTGATTAGTAATTAAACTTGATTATACCTCAGTCCAAGATATGATTCATAATTTTTGATCTCTGGTTTATGATTATGAAACATTATTTGTAGTTCTCCTTACAAAAGCAGAATCCAGATTTTATTTTGAAATCTG
>NW_004524662.1:11385659-11402527 GCF_000260255.1 Octodon degus | reverse complement strand
TTTTTAAAAATAAGTTTTGACTTGAAGGTTATTTCAACATGCATTCAATTCTAAAAATATGATTAAATGTTCTGAAAGAAAATCTCCTAAAAGACTCAGGAGGTAGATGTGAAGACATTTTGCAAATCCTAAACCTCTGATTGTTGAAGAGACTAAGTAATAACATCTTAACAGCAACATTTTTGCTTGTCTAAAACAGAACCAAAAATATTAGACATTTTAGAAGACAGCAGCCTCACTGAGGGCTGGCTAGAAAACTCAGTGGATTAAAGCATCTGCTTAGGCAAATGCAGGGACTAGAGCTCCATCCCTGGCATGCCTTGCTGGCACTGCCCCACTCCCCAGGACATGCTGAGAGGGTGATTGAGACTGGGTATAATCCCAGTGCTTGGGAGGCTGAAAACAGGAGGATCACTACAAGTCTGATCTGTGTAGTAAGACCCTGCAGACCCTGTACTAAATACATAAAAGAAAGAAAGAAGCCTCACTGCTGTACATATTCCAGGTTCTAACTATGGCATACTCGACTTTTTTTGCCACCCCAGTGGATCTGCTTTGTTTTGTTTTTTATAAACAGTGCAATTTTAGCATTCACCATGAGAACATAAAATCAATAGTTGGTCTGACTCAGTAAAATTTTATTAGAATAAAAGAAAGATTATATTTCACTATGATAGGAGGTATATTAGTTCAATAAAAATCAGCATTCTATTGGAATTGAGATTTTTGTTTATTATTATTATTATTATTATTATTATTATTATTACTATCTGTATTTAGGGAAAGGTTCTTAGGGTGTGCAGGGTCTCATTACTAGATCAGACTCATAGTGATTCTCCTGTTTACAGTCTCCCAAGTGCGGGGATTACAGGGATTACAGGTGCGTGCCACCACGCCCAGTCTCAATTGCCATCTCAGCATGCCCTGGGGGCAGGGCCATTATCACAAGCCCTGGGATCAAGCCCCAGGCCCCTGTACCTGCTTGCAGGAGCTGTAATCTGCTGAGTTACTTGGCCGGTTCTGAAATTGAGATTTTTGGAATGTTCTTAAACTTTTACTATAGTTTTACTATGATGGATTGATTCAAGAAATTCTCTTCATGTATTTTGTGTGCTCAAACCTATTGTCTTATCTTTGGAGATGGCTCCAGAATAAAAGGCAAATGGTATATCCAGGCATGGTAGTGTCTGCCAATAACGCTAGCACTTTGGGAAACTGAGGCAGAAGGATCACAGGTTTGAGCCTAGCCTGGGAAACTTAGTGTTTTAGGAAGTTTGTGTGTCCAGATAGTTTTGCTAAGATCTTGAGATATAGCTGAGTACATGGGCCCTGGATTCAATCTTTAGTACCACCAGAAAATAAAAGCAAAATAAAAGTGAAAAAAGAAAAAAATAAAACAGCATATGCTTTATGTTTGAAAGATAATATATAATAAAATAATTACATTTATGATATCTAAAAACAAGTTTTAAAATTAAGAAATGAATATTCCTCAACAATTTGTAACAATATTATATATATAATATATATATTTACATTTATCATCTGTTGACAGTGAAAACTTCTTTAGAAGAGAGGTGCCATTAAAACTATTTCAGTTTGAGGGCCGCCACGTAGCTCAGTTCTTTAAGTGGCTGCTTCAACAAAGCAGTCAGGCTCAGGTTGCTGTGGTTGAATCGCCACAACTCAAGCCAGCCAAACCTGCCCTGAAGGCATTCGGACCAAAAAACCCCACCAAACAAACAAAAAACAAAAACAAAAACAAACAAACAAAAGTATTTCAGTGAGCCAAAGATTAGTTTTCAATAATAAGCACCTGGGATAATCAAATTTAAACGTATTTCCTGTGCAGTTTTGTTCTTGTTCCTGAGCTCCTGCTTACCCCTACATCTTAAAAATTTTTCATAAGAGTAAATAGAATCCAAAAGATACAAAAGACTCTATGAAAGGGGGGAAAAACTTTTGAAAAGGATGGAAAAGATGGTATGAAGGAAAGGAGAAAAAAAAAGAAAGGAAAAGAAAATAATAAGAAAAGAAAAGAAAAAAAGAAGGAAAAATATATGTCTGTGCACAGTACAGCTTGGATAATTTTACTGCTGATTTCTACTGGTTTATTGAAAGGAACAGAATACTTAGTGCTTAATTTGTTTCTTCTTTTTAATTTGCTTATTTAACTTATTTATTTTATTTTATTTATTTTTATTTTATTTTATTTTTTTGCAGAACTGGGGGTTGAATTCAGGCCCTTGCGCTTGCCAGGGAAGAGCTTATTCCACTGAGCCATCTCCCCAGCCCCTAACTTATTTATTTTAAAGAGTTAAAAGCAATAAGAGATTAGACATTGTTGACTTCAAAGTAGTTGCTCAGATTACCAGAAGTAAGCATGTAAAATTTGTCAAAATGAAAATTTTAAGTATTAACTGCTCTCATCAGAAAACCAGGAGATTAGTAGTACAGTCATCTTAGATAACCTCTGTATATGCATCCATGATTTTTCTTTTTATTCTTTCTTTTCTCCTATCCCTAACTCCAATTGTTCATCCCTTTTGAGTAGTCTCTTTCACTTTTCCTATATCCATTGTATCTTTTTATTCTATTTAATTAATTATTTTATCCATTTAGTGGTACTAGCGATCCAAATCAGGACCTTGCACATGCCAGTCAAGCACTTATTTCACTGAGCTATTTCCCCAGTCTTTTTTTATTTTTTAAAGAATAAAAAATAATAATTTGGAAGAAAACAGCATTAGAAATGAAACAAAATTTCACTAAACAAAGTAATAGGAATTCAACAATGGTTGCTGTGTTGCATGATGTTATCTTCAAATTAGTTGTTAGGTTATCAAATATAAGTATATTTGATATTGGTTTAAAAACAAAACAAAAAATTATATAATATTAGGAGTTAAAAATAAGAAGAATAAGAAGAAAAACTTTAATTATTAACTGCTCCTTTCAAAAATCTAGCAAAAATCAGGAGTACAATTATCCAAATTATTATGCATATACACATAGATGTGTCTTTTTCCCTTCTTTCTTTTGTCCTTTCAACTGAACTAATTCTTTCCCTTTCACAGTATATATTGTACAATTTGGGTTATATTTACTCTTTCAGGTTTTTACAGTAGAGAGACAATACAATGGTTTTACATGTGGGTCTGATTATTTTCACTTATGGATACGTTCTATAGTTGCACCCATTTACCTATAAAAGCCTAGAGTTTATCTTTCTTTATATCTTTTTTCCATTGTAGCCATTCCTCAGCTGATGGAGATTTGGTTTTTTTCCAAGATTTAGCTGTGAGAAATTGTGCTGCTATAAACATGGGTACACATATATCACTGTGTTACGATGTTTTCCGTTCCTATGGGGGAAAAAAAAAGTACTCAAGGGGAATCGTTGAGTCAAATGGGACTTCTAATCCTACTTTTGGTGAGGAATCTCCACACTGATATTCATAGTGGTTGTACCAGTTTACATTCCCACCAACAGTGAAAAAGTTGTTGCTTTTTGTTTTGTTTTGTTGTTCCCCGTACCCCCACAGCCATTGCAGTATTTGTTTTCAGTTGATTTCTTTATGAAAGCCATGATAGCCATTCTTTCTGGGGTGAGCTGAAATCTCAGTGTTGTTTTAATTTGCATTTCTCAAATGACCAATGATGTTAAACGTTTTTTCATATATTTATTTACTATTTGTATTTCTTCATTTAAGAAGTGTGTATTCATTTCAGATGCCCATTTTTGGAGCCTGTCGTCTTTTTTTTTTTAAATGTCTTATATATTCTAAAGAGAATTCCTTTGTCTGAGGGACAGTGGGCTTTTCCCCCCAAGTTTGTAGGATTTTTCCTCTGTCTTTGTTAAGTTCTCTTTTTCTTAATGTATTTTGTACAGGTTCTACAGGGTCTCACTACGCAGATCAGACTTGGAGAGAATCTCCTATTTTCAGCCTCCTAAGTGCTGAGATTACAGGCATGCCACCACACCCAGTCTCAATTGCTGTCTCAGCATGCCCCAGGGGCTGGGCTGGCACTGCACCTTGGGGATTGAACTCAGTCCCTGCATCTGCCTAAGCAGGCACTTTAATCTGCTGAGCTATCTGGCCAGCCCTTCTGTAAGCTTTTGATGTGCAAAAAGTTTTTAATAGGATGAAATCCCAGTTATTGATTCTTTGAGGTATTTTCTGCACAGTTTGGTTTTTGTTCATAAAATTTTTGCTTATCCCTGTCTTCAAGAAATCTACCTACATTCTCTTTCAGTAGATTTAGTGCTTCTGTTTTAATGATTAGATCTTTAATCCACTTTGACTGTAGTTTATTACATGGTCATGGACTTGGGTCTAGTTTTAGGTTTTGGTATGTAGCAAGCCAGTTTTTCCAGCACCACTTGTTAAAGAGTCTATCCTTCTTCCAGTGAATGTATTTGGCCCTTTTGTCAAGGATAAGGTGGTTGAGTCTGTTTGCAGTTGTGTCTGCATCTTCTAATCTGTTCCATTGATCCTCAGTTTTGTTTTTTGCCAGTACCATGCTGATTTTTATCACAGTAGCTTTGTAGTATAATTTCATTTCAGGGATTGTGATGCCTCCTGCCTTACTTTTGTTGGCCATGATTGCCTTTGCTATTCTAGGTGTTTTCTCATTCCAAATTATGCTTAGGAATGTTTTCTCTTGATCTGTGAGGTATGCTAATGGCATTTAGATCAAGATTGCTTTAAATCTGAGTAACAGTTTTGGGAGTAGGGCCATCTTCTTCTTCTTCTTTTTTTTTTTCCATAATTTTATTGAGAAACAAATAGCAATGAGACAGTTTTAAATCAAATTGGTAGTACAGTTTCAATAATTAACACATTGCATACATTCTTCCTAGTGGTTAATTGCTGTACAAGATGCGGACATGATATCCTATTTACAAACACTGTTACAACAAATCCTTCTATTCATTAAGAGAATGTGACTATATATCTATCCTAACCATTTTGGGAATGTAACTATATATCTATCCTCATCATTTTGAATACACAGATACACAATGGACATTCATCTGTATCCCCAGGACCATCTTCATGATCTTGTTTCCTCCTGTACATAAGCAAGGAATGTCTTTCAATTTTCTGAAATCCTCTTCAATCTCTTTTCTCAGTGTATTGCTATTTTCACTTTATAAGTCTTTTACTTCCTTTGTTAGATTAATTCCTAAGTATTTTATTTGTTCTTTTTGATGCTATTGTGAAAGGTGTGCTTTCCCTAATTTCTCTCTTATGAATTTCTCGTTAGTGTACAAGAGGGCTATGGGTTTTTGAGTGTTAACTTCATAGATAGTTGTAGTAATGAATTTGCTTATTAATTCTAGAAAGTTGCGGAGTTTGGGGGGTCTTCTATGTAATTTATCATGTCATCTATAAATAATGATAACTTATTCCTTTTCTTTCCTTTTTTCTTATTCCTCGTTCTGGGTAATGTATCCAAACTATATTGAATGGTGTGTTGATAATGGATATCCTTCTCTTGTACCTGATTTTTTTTTTCTTGCGGAACCAGGGATTGAACTCAGGCACTTGCACTTGCCAGGGAAGCGCTTATTCCACTGAGCCATCTCCCCGGCCCCATTGTACCTGATTTTAGAGTGAAAGCTTTCAGTTTTTCTCTATCTAGCATGATGTTGGCTGTTTGTCATAGATATATTTTATCAAATTGACATAAAGATGAACTATTCCAACTTTCTGTAAAGTTTTTATTCTGAAAGAATTTTGAACTTTGTCAAAAGATTTTATGTTTTTATTGAATTGATCATGTGGTTTTTGTTTTTTAGATTTTTTTTGTTCATTTAAAAATTTTTTGGTTGCAAATTTTTTATTTATTATTTATTTTCATTAATTTTATTGAGAAAGAAATAGCAATGAGGCAGTTTCAAAACAGATTAGTAGGACAATTACAATAATTAATACATTGCATATTGTTGTCTTCATAGTAGTTTTTCATAGTACAAGATGCAGACATGATATACTGTCTAAACACTACTAGTACAAATCTTTATTCACATTGAACTAAGAGAAAATAACTGTACATCTATCCTAACTAAAATATGTGTGTGTACACACACACACACACACACACATACACACACACACACACACACACACACACAATGGTCCTTCTTTTATATCCTTATTTTTTGTTTAGTTTTCTCAGAGATGGATATTCCACTTCCATTCAAATATTGTAGGTATGTGAATTCAGCAAAGTAATCCAAAATAGTCCAGTAGTCCATTATAGCAGTGGGTTATCTGTAGTACTTGAAATGTCAGAAGTTCTTGACTTGAGCCTTTTACAGCTCAGTGTACTAATACGACTTTACTTTTTATACCTCGAGTTTATACTTTTCTGCTGAATGGTTAAGACCAAGAGAAAGCAAGATCTATATAACAAAAAATGTAACGATTTTTGTTTTTGGCTTTGTTGATATTTTGTATTACATTTATAGATATGCATATGTTGAACCACTCCTGCATCCCTAGGATAAATTGCACCTGGTTATGTTGTATAATCTTCTTGATGATTGGCTGCATTCTACTTTACTAATATTTTATTGTGTATTTTTGCATCTATGTTCATTGTGGATATTAGCCTTTAGTTCTCTTTTGTTTAATATTTTTTCTACAGTATTTCTTTCAGTGTAGTTCTTACCTCTAGAAGTGAATTAGGAGAATTGCTTTATTTGCAATTTCATTTTGGAGTTTGGGGAGTATTGGGATTAAATCTTCTCTAAATTTCTTGGAGAATTCACCTGTGAATATTTTAGAACCTGGACTTTTCTTTGTTGGTATTTTTTTTTCTTTTTCTTTTGACCAATTTTGCTTGCTTCTATCTGATAATGTGAACAATTATTTGAAAACAAACATTTGCAATGTAAGAACCATTGTCGAATTTCTGTCATTTTGTTCAGTGAAATCTTGTATTTTTTCTAATGTTGTTTTACTACTACTTTTAGGTCTCTCAAAAATTACATATATATAGAATGAAACTCAGAAACTTGTGCTTGCCAAGCAGGCACAGTGCTGCTCAACTTTATAGAATTGTAATCATCATAAAAAGATATTTTGTGTTTTTTTAAAACTAGTCCTAAGCTCTAAGTTTTTAAAAGTGCTAATGAAAGTTAAAATTGATATAAAATCAAATTCAATATTTACACAGTTAAAAACTTCAACAAAGTCAATCCTGTTTAGCTTTGACTAGAACAAAGATGTTGGAAATCCACAAATGAAATGGTAGTAACACTGTTTGCCCATCTTGAAAACACCAATCTTTCTGGGTAAGTGTGTCCTTCACTGTCCTCAGATTTGGACACTCATCACCTGGTCTACAATTTCTTCAGCCCCCCCAACACACACCTGTGCCAATGGCTCTCAGGGACCTTCTGGGTTTTTGGCTTTGGTGCTCCATCCTTGACCCCAACTTTTTCTGCAGCTTCCACTTTATTGGGATGAGCAATTGCTGGAGCCTCTGCTTCTCCAGTGTGCACTTGGATATGCCTTGTGATTATAATGTCAAGTGAAATAAATGAAGGACTAGCCAGATAGGTCAGTGGACTAAGGCACCTGCTAAGGCAGCTGCAGTGACGGATTCGATCCCCGCCCTACTGTGCCAGCTCCAGCCCTGGAGAGTGTTGAGACTGGGTGTGGTGGCATGTTTCTATAATCACAGCATTTGGGAGGCTGAAAACTAGAGGATCACTGTGAATCCAATCTGTGTACTGAGACACAGTAAACCCTGTACTAAAATAAAAAAAAGAAAAGAAAAGAAAGACAGAAAAAAAATCACTTTCTCTTTTTTTTTCTCCCTGTATTTTGGACAGGGTCTACAGGGTGTGCAGGGTCTCACTACATAGATTGGACTCATACTGATCCACCTGTTTATAGCCTCCTAATACCTGGGATTACAGGTGCGTGCCACCACACCCAGTCTCCAATGCCATTTTAATGTGCCCCGGGGGCGGGTCTGGCATGCAGGGGATGGAACTCCAGCTGCTGTGCTCTGCCTAAGCAGGTGCTTTAGTCCACTGAGCTATCAGGCCGGCCCTTTCATTTTCTTTTTAATCACTTTCTTAGGAAATGGAAAGTTAGCGATTTAAAAATAATGAGGGAAATTAAATTTTTTCAAAGACCATTTAGATGAGGATAAAACCAACTAGTAAATGTATTGAACATTGCAGTCACGTAGTTTTTGTCAAATTTCTTAAATCAGCCATCATAGAATGGAAGTAGTCATATACGCCTACATTTAATAGACTCTATTTTAGACAATTATTTGTAAGGATTTTAGATTAAAAACCAATAGTATTATTGGCTTTATGATACATTGTTAAAAATCACTTTGCAAATGGAATACGAATTCAAACATTTTTTTCTTTTGAATTTAAAATGTTGAAAACACTTTTAATCTTCCTGTTCCAGGCCCTTGGTCACTGCAGTTTACAGTGCAGTTATGGCCAAGTCCAAGAACCACACCACATACAACTAGTCCCAAAAATGGCACAGAAATGGCATCAAGAAACCTTGGTCACAAAGATATGAATCTCTGAAGGGGGTGGACCCCAAGTTTCTTAGGAACTTGCGTTTTGCCAAGAAGGACAACAAGAAGGGCTTCAAGAAGATATAAGCAAACAATGCCAAGGCCATGAGTGCACGTGCTGAGGCTATCAAGGCCCTCGTCAAGCCCAAGGAGGTCAAGCCCAAGACCATTCCAAAGGAAGTAAACTGCAGGCTCACTCTACTTGCCTAGCCCAAGACCATTCCAAAGGAAGTAAACTGCAGGCTCACTCTACTTGCCTATATTGCCCACCCCAAGCTTGGGAAGCGTATCTGTGCCAGCCTTGCCAAGTGTCACAGGCCTTGCTGGCCAAGGCCCACGCTCCAGCCAAAGCCCAGGCTCCAGCTTCTGCTCCAGCCAAGGCCCACTCTGTAGCTTCTGCTCCAGCCATGGCCCAGTCTCCAGCTTCTGCTCCAGCCAAGGCCCAGGCTCCAGCTTCTGCTCCAGCCCAGGTCTCCAAAGGTGCCCATGCTCCCGTGAAGGCTCCACAGTAAAAGCCTCTTGTCTGCTGATATAAAAACAGAAGGACTGGTGTGACCCCTGAGGTGCCATCTGTGGGGGGCCGGTGTCTTCCTTTGCTCTCTGTACAAATGAACCTGAGGCAGGAAAAAATAAAATATAAAAATAAAATGATGAAAGCAAATTGATTTTTTTTTTTCCAGAACCAGGGATTGAGTTCGGCCCTTGCACTTGCCAGGGAAGCTCTTATTCCACTGAGCCATCTCCCTAGCTCCCTAATTTGGTAATTAAGCATCACAGTTGTACAGGTTAAAGATTGCTAGAAGAGACTATAGAATCCTAAGAATAAGAAAAGACATCTAGTATAAATAAGGGCATTCACAGATTAATAAAAAGTAAGGTTCATTCAAAGAAATAAAAGCAATTTTATTTAAGCTATTAGTGATGTATAAAAAACTTTAAAAAGGTTTAATAACTATATAGATAAATTCAAGTTACTAGTTTACTTATATCTCTGAGGACATGATTCAAAACAAATTAATTCAATATAAATGGGAATAGTAAAATATTTGGAATTTTAAACTATATTACTGGCAGAAGTATTTAAAATATTAAATTCATATTTGTAATTAGATTTTTTAAAAAGTGAAACACAGAAAGCAATTCCACCACAAAACTCACAGACATTGGATATATTAAAAGCAAAGCAAAAGGGATAACATCACACAATATAAGTATGATATAAAGGTAAACATTATTCCAGTGACTATAAGTAGCTTGACTCCATGGCAAATTCTTGCCATCGTTTGTCTTTCAATGACACTGTTAAAACCAAACTGACAAAATATTTTTGAATAACCTAGATAATTTTACCTATTAAAATAATGAAAAAAACAAGTACTCTACTATGATTTGATATGTAGGCTCATTGTTTTCCATTATAGTCAATAATTTCACACATGGTAGAAAAATAAAATAATGACAGCCTGGAAATATTGAAATATGTGTCCCGCATAACAACAGTAGCATGTATGAACCATGTTCCTGCTGTGAAATAGTACCTCACGTGATCAGGGTTCAGCATATTCATTCCATGGTCAGCTCATTCCAAGGCAAAATGGAAAGCCTGGTGGAATAAAGCTAAGCAACCCATGGTAGTGAGGAACCAGAAAAACCTAAAACAGGTCATGGGGAAGAATACACCTTTCCAAGTCACATTTAGAGTGGCTAACCTTCTTCAAATACGTCCCAACACCTAATGGCGTGTGCAGCTATGAACTTTTCTATGGATTAATTCTTTAATGAATATTGTGCTCACTATGCAGCTCAGACTCACAATGATACTCCTGTCTCAACCTCCTCCGAACTGGGGTTATGGGCATGTGCCACCACTCCTGGTTTTGGTAACTGACATGGTGCTCCATTCCAGGGTGGCTTGGCACACAGTACCAGGTATTGAACTTGGGTCATTGTGTTTGCCTGTCAGGCCCTTAGATCACTGAATTATCTGTACAGCGAAAAAAGCCCAACTTCTAAACACATAGGAGTTTTGGGAAACTTTACATCTACATCATAGTAGATATTAAAGTTAAGAAAATTCTAAAATCACATATAATTTTGAGGTCTTTAATATATAATAAACATGCTAGTTAATGTAAATAACAGTAAAATATTTTAGAGCTCAGTAAACAAGAAAAAAGCAAAGCGCATAAAGAAAAATAAATAAAAACTTTATGAAAAATAATTTTTAAAGAAGGTGTACACTGCTAGGTGACTAGTTGATATCAATAAAATAGTAATTGTCAGGTCAAAAGACTTCAGACTTAAACACTAAGGAGAAAATAGAAATGGTAATAATTAAAGTACACTACCAGGAGGAATGGTAAAAAGAGGAGTGAATGGTAAAAAGAGGAGGAGAAAGTAGCAAGCTTAATGCCAAAAATTTCTAACTGGCTGGTAAAACAGATGAACTTCTGTAGTTAAAAACATGATATAAAGTATAATGATGAGGAATCAGTGATGAGTATGTGACTTACTTATCTTTTTTAAGTTTAATTTTTTTGATAACTGAAATATATGATACAATATATATCTAGCCACATCCCTGTCTTACAGAAGGAGAAAAGTTTACCTAGAATTTAAATGAAATGGAACCCTGAATAAACAAAAGTATCACTGAAATGAGCAAACCTGGAGATCTTCCACTGCCTGAATTTAAATGTTACTACAAAGCTATTGTAATCTCAGTGTGGTCCTGACAAAGTCAGTCAAGTCCCCTCAGGATTTACCCTGTTTAGACAAGATATCATATCTGCATCCTGTACTATGAATAACTACTATGAAGACAACAATATGCAATGTATTAATTATTGTAACTGTCCTACTAGCCTGTCTTGAAACTGTCTCATTACTATTTCTTTCTCAACAAAATTAATTAAAACAATAAAAAATAAATAATAAAAAAGTGTGAAACTGGCCTACAGACATAGATCAATGGAATAGATCTGTAAACTCAGAAATAAATTCTTACTTATTTGGCCAGATGGCTTTTTTCAAAGCTGTCAAGATCATACAATGGAAAAAATAAGCCTCTTAAACAAATACCAGGAGAATAAAATTGTATCATTACTTAAGCCACACAGAAAAATGAACTGCATATGGACCAAAGTCCTAACTAAATATATGAACTAAAACTGTAAAACACAGGAGAAAATAAAACACAGAGAAGAATCTTTATGATGTTAGATTTAGTCATTATTTCTTAGTTATGATAGCAAATGCACAGATAACAAAAAGACAATGGCTCAATGTAGTGGCTCATGCCTATTCTTCCAGCACTATGAGATCATCCCAACTTCAAGCTCTTTCTGGGCAGTTTAACAAATTAACAGGTTTCTGGCTCAGATTTTTAAAAGTAAATCAAATCCTAGAAATATAGTTGCATTGTCAAGACTAGTTTTGTGATTATTGACTAGATGTTATTTTCATAATGCAAAAAGTTTGAATGAAAATTTGAATGTATATATTTCACCAAGGAGGATACAAAAATGGTTAAAAAGCATATACTCAGAGTCACCAATTTTGAGGGAAGTGCAAAGCAAAAGGCACACCAAATTAGCACTCCACACTAATGAAAATTGCTAGTATCAAAAAGCAATGAAAGAAAAAACTTTAAAATCATAGAATGGCAAGGGCTGGCAAGGTTAAGGAAAATGTGGACATGTGTCCACTTCTGTTTGTTATAAATTACTTAATCTTGGGTATTCTGGTGAATCTTCAAAAATAGGCTAGGACTCACCAGCACTTTGATAATAATTTACACAGATTCACAAATTAATGTAAATGCACATGAGTGTATAAATTTGTATTAAACACATACTTATACTATATATACACATTTATTTATACATGTACCTAAAAAGAGAGATCGATCTCTTTTCTAGAAAAAAAATATCTGGTAGAAGACTACAGAATTAAGGGCCAGTAAGGTAAATCAGCAGACTAAGTGCCTGCAGAGGCAAGCGCAGGATCCAGGGTTTGATTTTGGATGCCACATTCCACCCCGGGCTGGCTGAGTGGGCCACCAAGTCTAGGCATGGTGGTGCACTCCTGTAATCCCAGTACTGGGGAGGCTGAGACAGGAGGATCACTATGACTGCAAGCTGCCCAGTGAGACCCTGTACCAAATACATAAATAAATAGATCAAAGTCCAAAGGATTAAAAGCATGATTTTCATAGATGAAAGATAGGAAAAAATGGGATTAAAAATCATATCCTGATAGTTGGCTAGGGAGTCCAGGCTCTTATCCAAAAGTACTTAAATCACACTGCTGTAACTTCAAAGTGAGAGTATCTTTTACTGAGGATTATTGAGGATTAGGACTTAATCATATAAAATGATTAACATGATGCTTGGCAAAGAGCACAGAGTTAATGACATTATTGTTTCATTAGGCACTTTCTGCACAAAATGTCATTATTAAAAATTCACTTGACAGCTCCACAGGAGTCTATAATTATTACAGTGGAGATTTATCAAAAGGAGAGCCTTATATGATTTGAAGACCAGGTAGTTTTCTTCCTAGACCAATGTTCTTTGCACTGTAGTGTAACAATGTTTGTCAGGAAACTTATGCTTACTGCACAGTGACTCAGTAAGAGTGGTGGAGAGGGTGAGTACTGAGAAACTCACAGTTCCTGTGGAAAATTTTGGAGGAGTATTTCTTTGAGGGAATACAAAAGATGGCATAGAATGTAAGATTGTAACTAAAGCAGTAGTATTTGGTATCACATTTGGTTTGAGAGGAAAGTAAAAGCAAAGGAAATTAAAGAGAGATTTGTACTAATATTGTTTAGACAAGTGATCACGTTTGCATTTTGTATTATGAATAACTACCGCGAAGATAGCTATATGCAATGTATGAATTATCGTAACTCTACTAACCTGTTTTGAAACTGTCTCATTGTTATTTCTTTCTCATTCAAATTAATAAAAAATTAAAGTGTTTTTAAAAAGGTGTCATGGAGATGCTGCACTGAGAAAGCTCAGTGAGGAAGACTGGATAAGTTTGCTTAAAAGTATTGATACTGCAGAGAAGATAAGTTCTTCAAAACCAACTTTATTAAGGACCATTGGATAGTTTTGAGGGTGCATAAAACATTCTAATCGTCAACTCCGGTTTTGAATCACTACCTAGAAGCTTTCATAGGTCATCCATCAGTTTTCTCGAGTAGAAATGGAGATAATAATTCTTCCTTACTGAAGAGGGTCCTTGAGAATCATAAATGGCAAGAAGTAGATAAACTAATTTTGAATTCTTTTTTTTCTCATTAAACTTTGTTTTAATAGGTCTCAAAATTCTGTGACAGATTTTTGGTCAAGTTGTTTCCATTAAAAGTATTGATTTTAAAAACTAATAACTTAAAAACTGCCACACACAAAAAAAAAATGGTCCACAAAACATTCTCCTTTCCTTCTGAAGGTTTTACGATGCATTGTTATCATTGACCAGTCTTTCATTATTAAACTTAAATGGCCAATTGGGAGAAACAGTTCTGAGACCGGTCTTCCGCCACTGATTAGGACTGGGGTGGCAGATGTCAGGGATAATATTCATTTAGCCTTCTGAACTTTCTGGGCAGACTTGGTGACCTTGCCAGCTCCAGCAACCTTCTTGTCCACAGCTTTGATGACACCCACAGCAACTGTCTGTCTCATATCACAAACAGTGAAACGACCCAAAGGTGGATAATCAGAGAAGCTCTCGACACACATGGGCTTGCCTGGAACCATGTCAACAATGGCAGCATCACCAGATTTCAGAAACTTGGGCCCATCTTCCAGCTTCTTACCAGACCAGCGATCAATCTTTTCTTTCAGCTCAGCAAACTTGCAAGCAATGTGAGCTGTGTGACAATCCAGGACAGGGGCATAGCCAGCACTGATCTGGCCGGGATGGTTCAGGATGATCACCTGAGCAGTGAAACCAGCTGTTTCCATTGGTGGGTCGTTTTTGCTGTCACCAGCCACATTGCCACGCCGGACATCTTTGACGGATACGTTCTTGACGTTGAAGCCCACATTGTCCCCAGGAAGAGCTTCACTCAAAGCTTCATGGTGCATTTCAACAGACTTGACTTCAGTTGTGACATTGACTGTCGCAAAGGTGACCACCATGCCAGGTTTGAGAACACCAGTCTCCACTCGGCCCACAAGGACAGTGCCAATACCACCAATTTTGTAGACATCCTGGAGGGGCAGCCGCAAAGGCTTGTCAGTGGGGTGAGTGTGTGGGAGGATGCAATCCAAAGCTTCAAGCAGTGTGGTTCCGCTGGCATTGCCATCCTTGCAAGTGACCTTCCATCTTTTGAACCAAGGCATATTAGCACTTGGCTCTAGCATGTTGTCACCATTCCAACCAGAAATTGGCACAAAAGCTATGGTGTCAGGGTTGTAGCCGATTTTCTTAATGTAGGTGCTGACTTCCTTAACAATTTCCTCATATCTCTTCTGGCTGTAGGGTGGCTCTGTGGAATCCATTTTGTTAACTTCAACAATTAGTTGTTTCACACCCAGTGTGTAAGCCAGAAGGGCATGCTCATGGGTCTTCCCATTCTTGGAGATACCAGCTTCGAATTCACCAACGCCAGCAGCAACAATCAGGACAGCACAGTCAGCCTGCGATGTGCCTGTAATCATGATTTTGATGAAGTCTCTGTGTCCAGGGGCATCGATGATGGTCACGTAATACTTGCTGGTCTCGAATTTCCACAGGGAGATGTCAATGGTGATACCACGCTCACGCTCGGCTTTCAGCTTGTCCAACACCCAGGCATACTTGAAGGAACCCTTCCCCATCTCAGCAGCCTCCTTCTCAAATTTTTCAATGGTCCTTTTGTCGAAGCCACCGCATTTGTAGATCAGATGGCCAGTGGTGGTGGACTTGCCGGAGTCCACGTGTCCGATGACGACAATATTAATGTGGGTCTTTTCCTTTCCCATGTTGGCTTCGATTTAGTGGTGGCCTTCACTACGCCTGTGCTCTCGCGGCAAACCCGTTGCGAAAAAACACTAATTTTGAATTCTAAAAGCATTTCAACACAAGAAATGAATTGTCATCTATTTATATATTTTCGTGGTTAGACATTTGCTACCTTCTTCATTTAGTGGATGCCTGGGACATATTCCTCTTTCTGGGGAAATTGCTCAGACACTAGTATAAACAATAAATATTTGTCGCATGAATGAATAGATGATTACAAGATGGAAAGATAAACTGAGAAATGAATATCAGCCCATATCTTTAATAAAGAAAACTTTAAAGTATATTTACATGTGTGGGTGGAAGGATGGATAAACAAACAAATCTGTTATAAGTAAACATATTTTTTCTAAATCTTTGGTGTTATATTTTTCTTCTATATATACAAGCTAACACTGTGCTTAAGACTTGATTATCTGGTTTATTCCATGTGGAATTATTATTTTTTGCACTAGTAGTATTGTGTTAGGCTAATAAGAACGTTGTGGGCTCTGTTCCTTACCGTGGGTTGCTCATTAATGAGGCTCCTGTGGGTTCCAGGGTGTCATTATCCACCTTAACAGAATGGTGTGCTTTCCTGCCTGGGATTCAATTTGGTGACATCATTATTTCTCCTCAGTAGTTCAGTTTTACTTGGAGAAGACAACAGTAAGGACTTGATATGATAGTGTTTATTCCTCGTGTCTTTAATCAACATTAACTGATTTGTACGTAACATCTTGCTTATCTGGCTATTCAGTTACTGATGTGACTTTGAAAAAAATGTTCTTTTGATAATAAAAGCTGGGAGAGCTACAGCAGTGCATTAGAAATAGAAACTGGATGAAGGAAATACAAACTATCCGTGATACTGTTGTATTGAAAGGAAGAAAAAAAATACTTACAGGCAGATTTAAATTGTAACAGAACTCCATTCTACCACTGTAATTACTAGTCATGTTTTAGGAATCAGGCACTCATTTACATAGGAAATACACTAAAAAATATCATGCAGGAATTTAGGCTTACCAAAACACATTTACTATTTCATGGACAAGAACTACAGATAGTTTGAAATAACTAAGTCCAGTTATGTTATGAAATGTAACAGCCCAATTTCCACATTTCAAGCCAGAAATATACAGCACTGATGAAAGAAACAAGTTCATATCCATATAACTTCCATCTGGAAAGTAGACTTATGTTTTCTTTGGGTCCTTAGCATATAATAACAGATATAGGAAAGAGGGCATAGATTTTAATATTCTAATTTAGGGCTGGCCAGATAGCTCAGTGGACTAAAG
>NW_004524662.1:11374433-11385222 GCF_000260255.1 Octodon degus | reverse complement strand
TAATAGTATTTTATAATGAATCGAGTACAAGAGTGCAGGACATCTATCTACACACATAAACACTAAAGACTCCAGTTGAGGGCCTGGATCCTAATATCCTGCATGAGTCCAGATGAAAACCTAGAGCTCAAAACAATCCCTTTCACAAGTAAAACTGGAGGCTTAGAGCCCACAACAACTCTCATGCAGTCCTGCTTCACAGATCTGTGCTGAAAAGGGCCAAAGGACAGTGCTGAAAGCTAGAAAGTCTATACCAGTGAGCTAAAGGATCTGTGCTAGCAGGCTGAGGGATCTGAACTGGAGCTAGGAATCAATGCTCAAAGTAAACATCAGAGCTTCCCCCAAAGTACCACAGCCATCCTCAGCAACAGTGAGGTCCTGAGCTCCTCCAGTGATGAGGAAAGTTGAATTCTCATCATGAAAGATAATACTACAAGCTTCTCCATGAGACTGAGCAGTGCACCATCTTCCCCTCTGGAGCCAGGAAGTGATGCTTAAGATGAGGACCAGAGCTATTCCAAAGTTCATCAGGAAAGCGAGCATGACAGGGTCCTTCAGCAGAACAGCCCAAGAGAATTAGCTTCCAACACCTTCAATAGATTCTCCAAACAACATCCCTAACAGTGTTTTGGCAGTTTTTCCTGTTTTGCCTTTTATGCTGCTGGCAACAATCCTCAGGGGGCCTCCCACACCTAGGGCCATGCTAGTTTAATACAGCTGGGTATAATAAATTGACCGACAGTCAGAAATCCACTACATGTACATATTACAAACAAGGGAGGAAACAGATTTCCATAATTTTATGGATAATTTCAAAAGAAACAATACAAATGGTTGGTTACTTTTTTGTAATTCAGGTTCAAAGGTGATATTTTGGAAACTATAGTTTAAAATTAACATTTGTTATTGTCAGAATCAACTGTTAATGTTCAGACAGGTAAGGAGATTTTCTATATTTCATCTTTGAAATTATAATTTTTACATAGATTTGCATTGGTAATAACTCATGACACTCCATTAGTTATGACCCTAATGAAATATTCCATACTCAGAAAACATGTATGGAATTATTTCAGATTATTCTCTGGATATTTTCCAGTTAATGTATCATTTATTATATGGCAGATTCTTCACTTTGGATTGAGTAGTGTGGAAATTCAACTGTAAAGTTAAATAAACTTCAAAGTTTATTCCTATGATTTAGGATAATAATATCATTAAGCTTCTCTTCTGGAGGGTTAACAACTTAAGTTTGTAGACCGAAAACTAGAGAAAAAAGAAGGGCTACAAGGACAGCCAACATTTTGGCCATAGTCTTTCAAGGTCAGTGAGGACTCAGGATGTAAGAGAACTTGGAATGTAACATCCTGTAACTCAGTGATGTCCCAAATTTTCTGACCAAGGAGATTATTGGGCCACAGACAAAAGTGATCGATGGTGTAGAGTGTGCCTAAGTAGAGTCACCTGGAGAGAAAACATTCTCTCAGGCCTTCACAGAGAGCAAACTGCTCAAGCAATGTCCATGACTCATCCACATTGCTGACACTGACAAAGGATCTACAAACTGTGATACAGGGTTTCAGGGTAAATCCTGAGGGGATTTGACTGATCTTGTCAGATACAAAAGTTACATTTCTTGTTATACAAGTATTGCTTTATCTTGGTCTTAACCATCCAGCAGGAAAGCATAAAAACGAAGTATAAAGAGTAAAGCCATATTACTATGCTGAGCTGTAAAAGGCTCAAGTCAGCAACTTTTGACATTGCCAGGCCTATGGAAACCCACTACTATTATGTGCTCCTGGACTGTGTCTGATTATTTTGTTGAATTCATGCACCTACCATATTTAAATGGTAATGGAGTACCCATCTCTGACAAAACTAAACAAGAAAAGTGGATACAAATGAAGGACCACTTTGTATCTGTATATACAAAATAGTTAAGACAGATATACAGCTACTTTCTCTGAATTCAATGAATAGAAAGATGTGTACTAATAGTGTTTGGATAGGATATCATGTCTGCATCTTGTACTATGAATAACCACTATGAAGACAACAATATATGATGTATTAACTATTGAAACTGTCTTATTAATCTGTGTAGAAACTGTCTCACTGTTATTTGTTTCTCAATAAAATTTAAAAACAAGGAATCTTCATAGTTAGTTCTGCACTTGTATTAGAAATTTCTTCTGACTATATTTTTCAAATTTTTAAAATTAATTTGTGCATTTGGTACAGGGTCTTGGTATTCAGGTTTGGTACACAGCTCAGACTTGTAGTGATCCTCCTGGGTCAGCATCCTCAGCACACCCTGTCTTGGCGGCCTGCATGGCTTTCCTGGTCCAGCTTGTATGGGATACCGGGGATCAAACCTTGGTCCTTACACTTGCAAGCCAAGCATTTAGATCACTGAGCTATCTCCCCAGTCCTTGTGTTAAAGTTTGAAATTGCTGCTGGAAGTACACTTCAAGCTTATAAATTACAGCTACTAAGTTATTTGGTGGCAGTGGATATTTTATATCTTTTAGTTTTTTTTTTATATTGCAGGAAATGCATGAAGCAGCTTGATTTACTTGTGATCCAAAAAAAAAAAATTAGTTGTCTTTATACTACTTCAACATAGTAAATATTCTCTTATAATAAGCATTGTTTCCTTCATTGTCTTAGGTTGAATTCATCAAAATATTACCATTTGTGCAGCAGCAACTAATTCCCATTAACATGGCCATGTTGTTAGCATATTCATTGGATATACAATAATATTAGTTGAAGGTGATCTCCTTACAAACATTTCAGCCTCAGCCATGAGTGTAATAAAGTCCTTGGAATTTGGGATTACAAGTGCATGCCCTCATGCCCAAGCTCATTCGCCTTCTCCGCATGCCTCAGGGGCAGGGCAGGCCCAGGGATTGAACCTGGGCCCTTGTGCTTGCTTGCAGGTGCTTTAGTCTGCTGAGGTATTTGGTTGGCCCTGCTATAGGCTTTTAAAAGCACTTAGATAAATGTCAAGGAGTGAAATTGCTGGTTGAGTGGGAGGCAATGGGTCATGTTGAAAGAGACATCCACACTGTCTTCCACTATCATTCATTCTCATAGCAATGGTTGAAGGTTCCCATTCCTTCATATCCTTGTGTGGAACTGCTGTTTAACCAATTGTCCCTGCTACCCTACCAAAATAAAGTTGACCTTAGACAATGGCTGTTACACAGAGGCCATGTTAAATTCATTTTTCAATTCAGGAGAATATTGATAGTTTCCAATAAATATCTATATATTTGTTCATAACATCCTTCAAAAAAGATCAAACTATTCATTATTTTCCAATCTGCATGCTATTTATTTCCTTTCTATAGTAAGAATTCCAGTGTGTTGTTGGTGCCTCTTTTAATTCACTGGGCATTTTGACTCCCAATATCCTTACCCTGCTGTAAACTGATCTTGCCAAGAGGCCGATTGTCTTCTGTTAGCTTTCAACATTTTTGTCTACTTTAATCAAATCTGATTTAATTAACTCATCATTGATAGATCACTTTCCTTCCTTGGACAACTAATGAGCCATTAATTGTTTAAAAACATATCTGTGTGTGTCCGTGTGAGTGTATATGAGAATGAATGCTGCTGAGATATTATGTTCCACTTGATAGTCACTCATTTTTGTAACCATCACTGTAAAGTGGTATTAAGGTGATGAATGTTCTTGTGATATTGATGTATGTTATATGATTTAGCATAACTGTACTCAGTACATAGTTTAAAAATAAGGAAATTCTATTTGATATGTTTTGATAGCAAGCTAAGCCACATTCTACAGTGTTTTAATGCAATAGAAGTCTAATTTTCTATCACTTTGCCTTGATTAAATAGGAACGGATAATAAAAAATTTAAAAAAGTATGGAGATGTGTGCAACACTTGAAATGCTTTTGATCTGTAACTACAACACTGATTTATAATACCGTGAGCATCATCGTGAAGCAAAGCTTCGCAAGGAGTATCCAAAGGAATAACTCAACTTCGTTGTGGTGCAAAACTATCATAGGTATTATGCAAATTGCAAAGCAATTGTTCGGCACTTGTATTGAAGTTTCTTCTTATTTTTTCAAATCTCTTTAATTGATTTATATTTGGTACAGGGTTTTGCTATGCAGCTTGGACTTGTAGTGATCCTCCTGTCTCAGCCTTCCCAGTACTAGGATTACAGGGGTGCGTCACCATGCCTATTCTCAATGGCTGGCATGGCTTGTCTGGGCTGGCACAGCATGCAATACCAGGGATCAAACCTGGGTCCTTGTGCTTGCCAGGCAGGCACTTAGACTGTCAAGCTATCTTCCCAGTCCTTGTGTTGAAGTTTGAAAATGCTACTAGAAATATGTTATAAAATATTAGGGTTACTGAAATAAGAATTTCACAGTTTTTACATATACTGAAGTACTGCCCTTCCTTTTAGGTAGTTTTTAAACCATTTATAAATATAAACACCATCATTATCTCTCAGACTTTTTTAAAAAATTTATTTTAGTACAGGGTCTAGAGAATCTCACTACACAGATTGGACTTGTAGCGATCCTCCTGTTTCAGCCTCTCAAGTGCTAGGATTACAGGTGTGTGCTACCACGCCCAGTCTCAATGCCATCTCAGTGAATCCTCAGGGCAGGGCCAGCACGCACACTGGAGATTGATCCCAGGTCCCTGCGTCTGCCTAAACAGGTACTTTAATCTGCTGAGCTATCTGTCTGGCCCTCTTTCAGACATTTTCCAAAACCGGGGGCAAAGTGGATTTGACTCATAAGTTATGGTTTGCTGATCTCTAACTTATGCTATGGAATATGTAGAGAGGGAGAGGGGATTGAGAGGGCAAAACCTTTTATATAAAGATATAAATAGAAGGCTTGAACTGTCTTGTGCAACACATTCTTCTGAAAGGGACCAAGTGTGTGGTGTGTGTGTGTGTGTGTGTGTGTACCTATGTGTGTGTGCAAAGGCTTGAGTTTTAATGAGGGCAATCATATGACATGTGCCTCTTAATATCTTCATATGTATGTTTTTATCATGTATGTCTTTTGATGTGTATTAAGAAGTCCAAAATAAATTTTATCCTTTTTCTATAAAGCGTATGTGATTGCACATTAATAGTTTAGAGATGTCAATTTTAGCTGTATCTTGATTTATATTGCATTTTCTTATTCTATTACAAAATAATCAATGGCATTACTTTTTGATCAGATAACTTACCAACTAAATTATAATATCATAAATTTATACCATACTTAGTGCTAAAATTGAAGCACAGTTGCTAACCAAGCATTCCTCTAAGTCTTGATTCTCTGTAAATCTTATTTAAAATATTGAATTAAAAGGTGTTTCTCCTCTTAAAAGTATAAGAATCTGTTGGGTAGTTTCAGTTTTGTTTTCCCATTCTAGAATGTTATTGAACCTTCTGAAATGTCTGAGACTACACAGGTAACAGGGAAAACATCAAGCATGAAAAATTTTGGCATTCTGTATGACCACAGGCAGGGATGGGGCTGGTGGACAGGTCAGCACACATTTACTTGCCAATTCTGTATGAGAAATTCACAGGACGCTCAGGAAATACTATGTGCCTCAATCTACTCAGCTGGAAAGTTAGATTTTTAAAAAATGGCGTGCAGAGAGAATATAGGAGGTATGGTGCCTGACAATTGAAGTGGACTGTAGGAGCCTCCCAACACATTACATGTCTCAAATGATGAGCACTCCAAGTAATGTAACAAGGAGGAAAAGGTTATTATCAAACAATGTCTTAGTCAACATGAGTGTTTCCTGCTGTCTGTGGACACAGGGGGATGAGAAAATATGAAGTACTGTTTGCTCTGTGACATTTAGAAGTAATTTTATCATAAATTTTTCTTCTGTCCTGTAAGCTGCCAGAAACTTCCAACAGGAAGCAAAGCTTTGGGCAAAAGATATATCATGTATATGCCATGTATAAACTCTCTTTTAGTGATATAATTATCCTTTATTCAACATCTAATTAGTTCATGTTTATTAGCTGAAATTCAGGGAAAATATCTGACTCCCATTTATACAAAATACATTTTACTATTTTATTTCTAAGAAATGATTTTGAAAATAACACCCTGAAAAAATAAATGGTTTTCATGTTTTAAAAAATTATGACATTTTTTTTCTCATGTTGTACTTTTAGGCATGCTTAACAAAATAAGAAATTAACTTGATAAATAATCCATCACAACTTTCATTTTGCATAAATATTTTGCCTTGTACAAGGAAAATCCTTATGCTTATTATTCAATAATTAAATAAAAAAGAAACATCTATCTACCACACATATGCAGTGACTTTCTTCCCCAAAGATAAGAAAAAAAATTAGTCTTAGATACAACAAATGAGTAAATCAATTCTTTCTTAGATTTACAAATGTGAAATCTTTTAAAAAGATTTTATTTGTTTATTTGGTCCAGGGTCTCCCTACACAGCTTGGACTCATAGTGATCCTCCTGTCTCAGCCTGCCCAGTGCTGGGATTACTGGCACATACTACCATGCCTGCTTTCAGTGGCTGGCACTAGGAGCCTGGGGTTACAGGGCCAGCATGGCATGCAGTACCAGGCATCCAACCTGGGTCCTTGCACTTGCTACGTGCAAATGTTAAATATTATACGTAGACAATTAAATATTACGTGGCAAAGTGAACAAACCCTGCAGCTTTGATTGTGAACTGTCTTTAAGGGCACAATTTATGGCTACTAGAATTGTTTCTATGCTACAATTACCAGTAATATAGGTCTTCAGAATCTGAGGAAAGTAAATTCTGAATTGCAATTGCAGTAGATATTTATTTATTTCTACTACTATTTAGATATTAGAGTCAGTTCTCTTTCAGGTCAGGTTTACAAAGCCAAATAAAGTTAGTATATATTTCCTGACCTACAAATTGTTCAAATACGTGTGAATTCAGTGACCTTGGCATTGCGGGAACATTGAAGATCATAAGATGTTACCATCCTTAAGAAGGCAATAAACGGAAGCAGCAGATCTTCATACATCCTACACTGCATGGTCAGCTTTTAGATTGATCAGACTTTTGATGTTTTGATGTGGATAACTGGCCCTGCTCGTCCCCAGAGCAGACCTCTGCAATCAGCTGTCACTTCAGAGACACACTTAACCTAATCGCTGTGTTTCTGAGTCTTTTTAAAAAAAATATCTCAGTCTGACTGGAAAATAATTGGAGATTACAACAAAATTAAATGAATTTATAAATATCTAGTTTACATTTATGTGATCTTAACTGAACCTAATTATAAGGTTTTTTTTTCTGTTTTTGGATAAGGACACTTCCTATTAAAACTGTTAGATTTTATCATCTGTATAATACACGTTTTTTTCTTTTTTATACTATGAAAACATCCATATGGATATATATGAGTGTGTGTGTGTGTGTGTGTGTGTGTGTGTGTGTGTGTTTGCTTTTCAGGTGCCGAAATTTGTTGACAAATACACAATTTATAAGAAGCACATAAGTGGCAAATAACCAGCTGTAACTCTTTAATATAAAACTCAAAAAATATTATATATCTGTTCTAATGCATGAAGCCATTGGCCCAACATTCAAGCTAAGCTTGAATTGTTTCTACAAACCTAGTTATACTGACGAGTCAATAAAAGTGAAAAGGAAAGACTTCAAAATTTTTTCTACTGAAATGATTTCTATTCCCAACACATTCCTTTTCCAGTACATTGTGATGAGGAAGGTTGGATTTTCATGACATTAAATAGTTTGATTTGGTTAATTGTACATCTTTCTCAACATACCATCTGCTTGTATCAGACTTCTGCTGAAATAACTGGCACTAGAATAACTACTTTAAGTGGAAAGGATTTAATACAGGAATTAAGTTTATATAAACTTATGGGAAGGCCTAGCCGATAGGGTAAAATATCTTAGAAGTAATCCACAAGGAGATGTCGACCTTTATTATAATCAAGAATCAGTGGTGCTGTCATTACTACGATAGATTCCATGAATATATTATTTTTGCTATGTAACCTTTAGACCAGAATACTATGCACTGTTGGCCCCAAAGCTACACTGACATCTGTTATATTGGCACATGCAAAAACAGATAGCCTGAGCCTTCTTCGTATTCAGAAATTAATTATAGGGCACAGGATCTGTGCAAATGCTTTTGGAGAAATATTCAGAACCTCTATAACTGTGTCAACAGTAACCCCCTAGCTTGCATTATTACTCCTTCCAATACCACATTACCACATCTAACCAGTACTAGCCCCATTAAAACTCCCGTATGTCAAAGAGCCAGAGAAGTGTAAAGCTTAGCTTCTCAGACTCAGAAGTGTCAGAAAGGGCAAAGAATAGATGGGGGAGCAGATATTGTTAAGAAACTCACTTTATTCCCTACTATACTTCTGTTTGTCCATTCACTGATCGTTTATGTTTCTCTGCTCATTATTAAAGTCCAAACAACATTAGCAGCAATAACCAATTTTCATCTAATTCAGTGAAGTCATTCTCCCACACAAATGAATACATACACACACTGCATTGTACCCAGATAAGAAACATACGTGTCAGACATAGAACGCTTCTGCTGTGATGTTTCTTATTATTGACCTTCCCATCTATATATCCTATGAAGTTGGCAAAGAACAATACTTAATACAAAGTGGGGAAATGGAATGGAAAACTGCAAACAGATTGACATCGACATAACTATGGAAGGGACAAGTGAGTAAATTCAGCCTTTGCCGATCTCAATTATAACAAGACCATGCCCAATACATACAATAACTTCTACTCTGAATTTCATGTTCTCATTACCCTCAGATGTTTATAGTTAAAAGGTGAATGGATTATAGTAAATTTTTATTCTTAATGGGGATCAGTCATTGGTGATCTTACTTGTTCTTTTTTTTATATGGGGAATTGAACACAGGACCCTGTACTTGCCAGGCAGGAGCTTGTGCTTCTGAGCTATATCCCTGGCCCCTAACCTCCCTATACTTACTGGATTGCTGAAATTGTACTTGATCCTTTGGATTTTGTAATTTTAGGACATGCCCTAATGGATTCTATCCATCTCAGATTCATGCACAGTAATTCCAACACAAACCTTAATATCTGTGTCTAACTTGCCCTGTTTTAGTATATTCAGTTAATTTAGATTCTCATTAATTGAAATCACATGAGGTTTTTATTCTGTGTCTTACTCGTTGCACTTAATATGATGTCGCTCATGTTCACTGATGATGTTGCAAGTTGTAGGTTTTAAAAAAACTAATTTTATCGAGAGGCACTGGGGAGATAGTTCAGTAGAATAAGTGCTTTCCTGACAAGCACAAGGGCCTGAATTCAATCAAAAAAAAGTTCCTCAAAAAAAGTAACAATTTTATTGAGAAACAAATAGCAATAAGACAATTTTAATAATAAATTCATTTCATATTGTTGTCTTCTTTAGTGGTAATGCATAGTACAAGATGCAGACATGATATCCTGTCCACAAACATGATTAGTACAAATCATTCTATTCATTGAATTAAGGGAAAGTAGCTATACATCTATCCTAACTATTTTGAAAATACAGATACAAAATGGTCCTTCATTTGTATCCCCTTTTTTGTTTAATTTTGTAACATATGCATATTCAATTGGAATTTAAATATTGTAGGCACATGAATTCAGCAAAATATTCCAACATAGTCCAGTAGTCCATAACAGTAGTGGGTTATTCGTAGGGCTAGTAATGTCAGAAGTTGTTGACTTGAGCCTTTTACAGCTCAGCATATTAATATGGCTTTACTTTTTATACTTTATCTTTATACTTTTCTGCTGGATGGTTAAGACCAAGAGAAAGCAGACCTATATAACAAGAAATGTAACTTTTGTGTCTGACAAGTTCAGTCAAATCCCCTCAGGATTTAACCTGAAGCTCTGTATCTCACTTTGTAGATCCTTTGTCAGTGTCAGCCATGTGGATGAGTCATGGCCACTGCTTGACCAAGTTGCTTTCTGTGAATGCATGAGAGAATATTTTCTCTCCATGTGACTCTCCTTAGGCACGATGTACATCATCGATCACTTTCATCTGTGGTCTCATAATCTCCTTGATCAGAAAATTTGGGCCACAGCTGAGTTACATGATGTTATAGTACAGGTTCTCCTATATCCTGAGTCTTCACTGAACTTCAAAGACTAGGTCCAAAATATTGGCTGCCCTTGTAGTCCTTCTTTTTCTCTAATTTTTGGTCTGCAAACTTAAGTTGTTAACCCTCCAGAAGAGAAGCTTATTATTACCCTAAGTTGTAGGGCTTTTATCCTAAGGCTTTACAATATTTTGTGTGTACACCCTATTTCCTTTACCCACTCATCATCCATTTTTGCATCTATAGTTCTAAAGTTTGAGAAATCCAAGGTGATTGTTGGCTGCATCTGACAAGAGCCTTGTATTGCATCATAATTTGATAGAACCACAGAAAGTTCAGCAAGAACATGGAGATAGAAGATAGGACTGCATAGCTGTGGTCACACAGCTCAAGGTAATTAACACTGTCCTAAGAGAGTTAAAATCAGTCACGTGAGAAAGGCATTAATCACTCTTAACAAGCAAGTCACCCCTTAAAGTTCCCGTCAGTAATTAACATTGTTATAGTGAAAAGCAATTTCAACACTGAAGAGGATAAACTATATTCAAAGTTAGCAAATTTCTTTTTCCATTATAAATGAGGGAAGTAAGTTTTTTGCTATTACATCGTTTGTTATTT
>NW_004524662.1:11363801-11374238 GCF_000260255.1 Octodon degus | reverse complement strand
TTTGCATAGAAAATGCTTCTCTAATTTTATTTTTTATGTATTTGGTACAGGGTCTACAGGGCTTCACTATGTAGATCAGGCTCATAGTGATTCTCCTGTTTTCAGTCTCTGAATTGCTGGGATTACTGGCACAGGCCACCATGTCCAGTCTGAATCAAAGTCTCAGAGCACCCCAGGGGCAGGGGCCAGCATAGCAAGCTGGGGATCAAACCCCAGCTGCTGAGCTCTGCCTAAGCAGCCTAACCAGGCACTTTAGTCTTATGAGCTATCTGGCTGGCCTGAAAATACTTTTCTATCAACACTTTAACTGTTAGTTTATGTTTTTCACTAAAATCAGAGTTTTGTGTAGATAGCACATAACTGAAATTTCTTTTTAAAATCCAATTAGTCACTTTGTGTATTTTGATTAATGACCTTAATCCATTTACATTTAAAATATTTATTGATAGGTGAGGACTTAGTAATAGTTTACTTTATTTATTGTATTTTTTCAAATTTTATATTTTTGGTACAGGGTCTTACTACACAGCTAAGACTTGTAGTGATCCTCCTATTTTGCCCTTCCTAGCTCCAGGTTTACAGGCATACACCACCTCTCCCAGTCCTGGTGGCTGGCTCAACTCACCATGGGTGGGACATGCACAGTGTGTGGTACTGGCGATCAAACCTGGGTCCTTGTGTTTGCCTATGCAGGCACTTAGGTGGCTGAGCTATCCCTGTGGCCCAGTATTAGTTGAGTTTTCATTGCTATTTGTTTTTGAAATTTTTGGTATCCCTTCCTCTTGTAATCATTTACTTTCAGTGACATTTTGAAATTGTACTTTCAAGTTTTCATTTAATATATATTTTAAAATTTTGATAAGTTTGAACTTTGTAACAAATGCGAGACTCACAAAATGATTTTATGTTCATGTCATATTGTACGATAACAAAGTTAATTTCATATACCTGTGTTCTTTTACTTCTTGTACACACATTATCGAGGCTAGAATTACTTTCATATTGTAGTGTGCATCCATTAACAGATTTTTGTGATTATAATCATGCTTAGTACTTTTGTCTTAAGATTTTTTTTTCTGGAGAAAAAGGAATTTTATGCCACAATTTTAACAATTGTGGCCTATAGTATATTATTCTATGTTTATCTCTGTATTTATCTTCACCATTGATACATTGTCATATGCTTTTATTTTGTTATTTAGTATTGATTCATTGCAATTTAAGAACTTTCTTAAAATATTATGTAAGGCATCCAGTGGTGAAGAAGATGCTGAGTTTTTGTTTGCCTAGGGAAATCTCTATTGATCTTTCATTTATTTTCCAGGCAGAGCATTCTCAACTGGTAGTATTTTGTTCTTTCTGCACTGAAAATAATATCCTACACATTTTGGTATGTATCTTTCAGGGGAGGAATCCATGAAAGGTCTTATATAGACTCTCCTACTGGTGATATATTGTGTTTGTCTTGTTGTGTGCAATGTTCTGTCTCAATCTACATCGTTTCACTGCAAGTTTATTTGTGTTTAACCCATGTGGTGAGTGCTGAGCTTCATGAATGGAAGGGTATTTTCCTTCAGTTTTGGGGAGTATTCAGCAATTAATTATTTAAATAAGTTTTTCCTACTTTTCTCTTTTGGTTATTTATTTATTTATTTATTTTTTTTGGTGGAACTAGGGATTGAACTCGGGTCCGTGTGCTTGCCAGGGAAGCGCTTATTCCACTGAGCCATCTCCCCAGCCACTTGGTTATGTTTTGCAACACTCATAATACATATTTTGGTTCATGTGTGAGAATCAGTAAGTTATCTGGGATTTCAGAAGCTTCTTAAATTAATTTTTTTCACAAAGAACAGTCTTACTGCAAAAGACATTAGGGAAACAATGCCCTTCACAGTAGCATCCAAAACATAAAGGAAATGCTAATGAATCCATGTTAGGAAGCTAATGAATCAATGTTAGGAAAAGTGAAGTACTTATGAATCAGAGTAAAAGATCAATGTACTGAAAATTATAGTACAGTGAACAAAATGATCAGAGGACATCAGATAATAGAAAGACATCCGTTGCTCATGGATAAGATGAACCAACATAATAAAAATTTCCCTTCTCCCAAAATTGTTATTCAGGTTTAATGTAATCTTAATCAAATGCCATTCACATACTTCACAGAAATAAAGAAAACATCCCTAAAGTTCATTTGGAACCAGAAGAGACCTGCAACAGCAAAGGCAATCCTAGACAACAAAGATAAAGCAGGAGGCATCACAATCCCTGATTTGAAATTATATTACAGAGCTTTGATGAAAAATATCAGCATGGTACTGGCTAAAACACAGGCCTAAAGATAATTAGAACAGGTTAGAAAATGCAGGCACAACTATAAACACACTCAGCCACTTTATTTTTGACAAAAGGGCCAAAGATGTTTACTGAAAGAAAGCCACTTTAACAAGTGATGCTGGAAAAATTGGCTCTTTACATGCTGAAGACTAAAACTAGATTCATGTCTACTGCCATGTATTAAACTACAGTCAAAATGGATCAAAGATTTAAATATTAAGACAGAAAAAAAATCTACTGGAAGAGAAAGTAGGTAGAAATCTTGAAGTCATAGGTGTATGTAGAAAGTTCATGAACAAACCAAAATCGCACAGCAAATACTCCAAAAAGAAATCAACAACTGGGATCTCATCTTCTTAAAAATCTTTCATACATCAAAAGAAATCTGATCAGAGTGAAAAGACAGCCCATAAAGTAGAAAAACAAGTTTATCCAGTTGATTCTCAGACAAAGGATTTCTACCTAGAACACACAAAGAATTAAAAAAAAACTTAGATTACCAATTCAAAGACTCCATCCATAAATGGACATCTGAGATGACTATACTTCTCAAAGAGATATAAATGGCAAATAAATATATGAAAAAATGTTCAATATCATTGGTCATCTAAGAAATTCAAGTTGAAAAAATAACAAGATTCCATCTCATCCTTGAAAGAATGGCTATCATCATAAAATCAGTAAGTCATAAATGCTGGCAGGGATGTGGGGTAATGAAACCCTCTTCTCCATTGTTGATTGGTGTGCAAACTGGTCCAATCAGTGTGGAAATAGGTGCAAAGGTTCCTCAGAAAACTGGAGTTAGAGGTCACATTTGACACAACTATTCCCCTTCTAGGTATATACCACAGTGATGTATGTGCACCCATGTTTATAGCAACGTAATTTGTAATAGCTAAATCTTAGAAACAATGACAATATCCATTCAAGAAATAGGCAAAAAAGTGTGGTATTTGTATGTATGAATTACTACTCATCTATAAATAAGTATAAACTTGAGACTTGGTAAATGGATACAATTTGAGACCACACTCATAAGTGAAATAAATCAGTCTCATGTGTGTAAATATTGTATTGTCTCTCTGGAGAAACTGAAGTTATAAATAAGGTCTAAAATGTGCAATAGATATTGTAAAATGGAAAGGAATTGTTCCAAAGACAAAGGAGTTAGGGTGAATGAATGGGGAAAGGACAGTGAGGAAAAGGGATAAATGCAGGTCAGTTAGGCAATTAATGTGTTTTAGTTTATTAAAATGGAGGGTTTGTGCTAATATCAATTGAAGAAATCTTTATGCTGGCATCTTGCTCCCTGAACAATTACTTTACAGTTCCCAAATTATGATGTATTAACTATTGCTATACTCTATTATTTTGTTATGAAATTTCATTTTGCTTTTTTCCATACATTGTTTAAAAAATCCTCATATTTTCTGCTTGATGTGGTGGAACACTCTGACTTATTCTGAATTACCCATCTTTAAGTTCTGATTCTTTATTCTGTTTGAATCAATCTACCATTGAGGGTTTCTATTGAATTTTCAAGTTCAGTTATTGTATTTTTATCTCCAGAATTTAACTTTTATTCTTTTTTCTATCTCTGCTTTTGTTTAGTTATGTTTATTCTTTTGTAGCACTGAACTCCTTTGAGATTATTATTAGTAGTAACTCTCCATTTCTTTAAAGTTAATTATTAGGGTTTTACTTTCTTTGTCCTGTAAGTTCCCCCTGTATCTGTATGATTCTTATATCCTTGTGTTACAGTACGTGAATCTAATAAGCAATCTGTTTGAGTAGGCTGGGCAAAGCGTCTAAGGGCCAGTTGGTCTGATCCATGAGATTGGAGATATTTGTTCTGGAATCCATTCACAGGTGGTTGCCTTCCAGGGTTCATACACTGTGCATTTGTGAAATTAAAAATGTGATGAATTGCTTTTATGCTTAATCTAGCAATCTAACAATATCATACAATTCTTCTTTTCCTTCAATTTATTCCCCAATAATTTAACTTCTCTTGTACTTTGCTTGACTCTACATTTAGTCTAGACAAATCTGATTCTTAGATTGAATATCTTTACTTATTATCTGTGACTTTCGTATCCTTTATGTATCAAGAATGGGTTGCATCAAGTCATCTTTCCTCCATTGTCCTTATGTGTGTCTTCTTACTGTTATAAGCTAAAAACTATGCTTTTTTTTTTTCTCCTTTAAAAAAAAGTATCCAAAGGGGCCTAATACTTCAGTGGATTAAAGTGCCTACAAGCAGGCGCAGGGGCCTGAAATTCAATCCCCGGGTCTGCCATGCTGGCCCCACCTCTGGGGCACACAGAAATGGCAATTGAGACTGGACGTGGTGGCACGTGCCTGGAATCCCAGCTCTTGGGAGGCTGTAAACAGGGGAATCACTACAAGTCTGATCTAATAGTGAAATCTTGAACACCTTGTAGATCCTTCCCTAAAATACAAAAAAAAAGTATCCAAAGGAAGCTTTTACATGCCCATTCCCTGGGAGTCTTTCTACTAAATTAATAGATAACTCTCTATTGCTGATTTCTTTTTTAATAAAATATAAAGTTCTGACTAATATAATATAATATAATATAACTAAATATTCCTGGAATTTTACTCTTGATAATTTTTATTTATACTTTTCATTTCATTTCTCAAAGCATAATCACTTTTTTTCTGTTTCTTTCAATGAGTGCTTGCTCAGTTTTCTTATATGTACAGTAAGTTGCTTGGACCATAGTATTCCAAAAATGCAATCTAATGTAGAACAATACTATTTTCATAAAAGTTTTCAGAGTGACCAGGGTTTATTATGCTACCAAAAATGATGCAGATGAATGTTGATCAATAAAACACTAACCATAAATATTGAACTCATGCATTTATGAAGTTACATATTATACTATAAAAGAAAATCTATATAAAAAACTATCAAATTAAGTTTTGTAGATTTATTTATTTTTATTTTTTCCATTAAACTGTTCATCATTATAATGGAAAAAACATTACATTAGTAGATTTTATTTTAAAAACACTGCAGCATGTAACACCACTATTATATTCTATGATGTCAGTTTCTTGAATTCATGAATTATTCCAAAAAAGAAAAAATTAGCTTTGATAATTTTTTCTTTTAAATAACATTTAGGCAGTGGTTAACTATTTCATTTCTTTCTTCTATAGTTTGTATTGAGAAGTCAAATCCACTCAGAAAAGAAGAAAATATTGTATTATTATTTCTTAACCCTGTTTGTAAAATAACTAGCAGTATTTATTCCAAAATAATGTGGAAATTGATATTCTTTATATTTTGGGTTATATTGGAGGCGAGTTTAGTTCAACACTAAGAGAAAAATAACTATTATCAGTGATCTACACAGTCTTTTTTTCCATAATTTTATTTATAGACAAATAGCAATGAGACAGTTTCAAATCAAATTGGTAAGACAGTTTCAATAATTATACACAGTCTTAAGAAATGACACATACATAGATACTTATGTAATCACTCAAATATATAAATTACAATCAGTTGGAATTGGTAGTTTATTTTGAAAAACAATGCAGATTAAACTGAGTCTTCATTTTTTATCATGTGTCTTGTTAATTCAGATTGTAGAAAAATTATTTTAACTTTTGTAAACAGGGCTATTCACACTATTGATAAGCACTGTTTGTGTTTTGAAAACTAAAATATGATATAGAATGAAATAGCTGTAGATTTTTTTTAATATGATTAAAAATATTTTCAGTTATAAGTAATATGTATTTAACTTTAGAGTCATTAGAAACTCTCAAACAGAATCAGGATTGTACTGACATATTCTCATATAAAATAGGAACAGAAAAGTGTAGACATATATAGGTCCATGAGTATACATAATGCATATATATATATATATATATATTTATGTTTGCAACTATTGATTATTAATACAGGTCATGGGGTATAAATGGACTATTTTGTAGTGTGAAGAGGTGCTTTATTCACTTTTTAGGTCCTTGTACCTGTAAATCAAAGCAAATAACACATCTTAAAACTGAGGTGATGGGACAGATGCGCACATTCACAGATACCCACTGTACGTCTTCACACTACATTCTATTGACTGCTATTTTTATCAATTAATATTAATTGCACTGTACTTAAAAAAACTTTAAGTATATTTCATTTCTGGGGAACAGTTTCAAAATATTTAGAATCACTCACAATTCCTTACTGATAATTTTGATTTACCTCTAGGTTTTAGATCTAGTTTCAGATTGGTCTATATAACTGAAAAAGATACATGGAGAGGTAATTCATCTTAATTTTTCTAGCTGTGCTGAACTCCACACTTTGCGTTAAATCCACAGATTTGCTTCTAATGGTGGGACCACATGCTTTTTCTCAGCTGTTTTTGTAGCCTGTTCTAATTCCTGATCAGTTTTATAAACTACAGCTTAAATCCCCAAAATTAAAAAAATATGAATCATTTGCACCTGCTCATATTTTATTTTCTTAAAATATTTCATCTACTATCAGCATATTTCTCAATGTGTTCAGCATTCCAAGACTTGGTGAAAATGCATTCTTAGGCCTTATACAGTGTCCAATGGGCCTCAAAAATGTTGAGAATGCCCTGCTCAGGATCACTGAATATAACCATCTTGTGCATATAAATGCATGGTTTTACCTCTGTCATGTTTCCTAGATTTTCTCCTTGCATTTTCTTCATTATTTAATTCAAGAAAGATTTGTACTAACAGTGTTTGGACAGGATATCATTTCTGCATGTTGTGCTATGAATAACTACTATGAAGACAACAATAAGCAATGTATTAATTATTATAAATGTCCTACTAACCTGTTTTGAAATTAAATCATTGCTATTTGTTTCTTAATAAAATTAATTAAAAAAGAAAGAAATGTTGAGAATGGCACTTGGTAATTTATACTCCACAGTTTGATCATTAGCAGCAGCAAAATGAGGGATGGTTGATGTTTACAAAATAAGAGCTTTTAGATAGTAAGTGGAGGCACAACTTAAAATGCAGAATTTCCTGCCTAGGCTCATGGTGTCTGGGCTCTTGGCCCACCTGATACTCATAACGATGCCAATGTACCTTGGTTTCACTGATACCCAGAGGTATGGAGCATCCAAAAGATCACTTCCCAAATAGCATTTCTGTGACACAGACCCTAATATCTGAGAGTAGAGATATATTAGTAAATAAGTAGATTTTGTCCTTTCCTGACAATAGAGATTATATTGACTAATTGTATTTGAAAATATAATAGAGACCAAATTGTGCAATAATACTAAATATATTGAATGACAGAATTATGATCCAAAAGCACTTTTTTGGGGGGTACAGGGGATCAAATCCAGGACCTTGCACTTACTAGGCAGGTGCTTATGCCACTGAGCCCTAAAACCACACTCAATAGATGATCATGACAAGGAGACAAATTATCAGTTAATTTTTAAAATATCTTTAAGTCATATTGAGAAATATTTGGGAAGATACTATATATTTGGTTAAATAAGAAAGAAAAATAATTAATTTTTTCCCTTAATTTTATTGAGAAATAAGCAGCATGAGACAATTTCAAATCAAATTGGTAGGACAGTTCCAATAATTAATACATTGCATAGCGCCTTCCTAGTGGTTATTTGTTGTACAAGATGCAGACACGATATTCTACTTACAAACACTATTAGAACAAATCCCTCTGTTCCTTGAATTGAGAGAAAGTAGCTGTATGTCTCTCCTAACCATTTTGAATAGACAGATACAAAATGGTCATTCATCCATATCCCCTTTTTTTGTTTAGTTGCATCATTTAAATATTATAGGTGTGTGAACTCAGCAAAATATTCCAAAGGAGTCCAGTAGTCCAAAAGAGTATTGGGTCTTCCACTTGACTGACAATATCAGAAGTTGACCTGAGTCGCAAGCAGCTCAATATAACAACATGGCTTTATTTTTTGTCCTTTTTTTTTATACGTTTCTGCTGGATAGTTAAGACCAAGATAAAGCAAGACCTATGCAACAAGATTTGTAGCTTTTGGATCTGATAAGGTCAGTCAAATCCCCTCAGGATTTATCCTGAGACCTTGTATCTCAGATTGCAGAGCCTTTGTCAGTGTCATCCATGTGGATGAATCACAGCCATTGCTTGGCCAATTTGCTCTCTGTGAAAGAGAGTATTTTCTCTCCATGTGACTCTCCTTAGGCACACTCTACATCATCAATCACTTTCCTCTTTGGCCCCATAATCTCCTTGATCAGAAAATATGGGACACAACTGAGTTACATGATGTTACAGTACAAGTTCTCATTTATCCTGAGTCTTAATTGACCTTGGAAGGTTAGGGCCAAATGTGGGCTTTCCTTGTGGCCCACATTTTTCTCTAATGTTTGGTCTGCATACTTAGGTTGTTAACCTCCAGAAGAAAAGTTTATTGCTACTACCCTATAACCTAGGCTGTTGAGCTTAACCTCACTATCTGTCTGAATATCAAACATTTTAGGCATAACATGGAACAGATATTTTTCGTAAAGTATTGATGTGTTAAAATTTACGTCCTTACAGAATATGACAAAAAATTAAAATATATTTAAAAATAGGAATAGAGAATTATATATGTTTATACATAAATCCAGAAATCTAACCACATAGATCATTGTTGCAGGACAGTCCCGCAACACTCCTTTTCCAGGCTCTTGCCTTCATTCACCACGCCCTTCCTTTTTAAACAGTCATCTACCCAAGAGACAGCACAGCAGTAAGTGGCATGTCATGACAAGTAGCACACATTCAGAAGACCAGAATTACAGGCACTCCAAGCATGAACCTACTATTACATATTACAATCTTCAGTGCAGTTGCTTAGTTCACAGGTGTCATTATATAGTTAGTCAGGGCAAGACTCCTTCCAATTAACTGCTAGATTTGAAGATCTTCTGAAGATTCTCAGGATCATTGCCTTACACATCTTGCACATATAACTGTATGGCTTGCCTCTGTCATGATTCTGAGCTCTTCTCCTTGCTCTCTCTTCATTGTTTACTCCTCAAGCTCTTGCTTTCCTTTTAATTGAATTATACCTTTCTATTTGTATTTCTTCTTTTGAGTTTTTGTACTAGTGAAACTATATGATATTTACAATTGCATGTCTGGTGTATTTCATTTATGAGTATATCTTCAAATGACATCCATTTAAATATAAAAGCTTCAAGCTTTTCATTCTTTATAGCTGAGTAATAATCCATTGTATAAAAATACCACATCTTTCTCATCCATTTCTCAGGTGATGGACATCTTGGTTGTTTCCAAGATTTGGCTATCACAAATTGTGCTGCTATAAACATAGACACATATATCACTATGATATGATGTTTTCAGATCCTCCAGGAAAACTCCGAGTAGAGGAGTAGGGGGATTAAATGGGATTTCCAGTCTTAGTTTTCTAAGCAGTCTCCACACTGATTTCCCTAACGGTTGCATGAGTCTACATTCCCACTAGCTGTGGAGAAGGGTTGCTTATTACTCACAGCCTCTCCAACATTTATTGTTCGTTGATTTCTTTGTGATAACCATTCTTTCTGGGGTGAGATGATATACCAATGTTATTTTAATTTGCATTTCACGGATGGGTAGTGATGTGAAGCATTTTTTCATATTCATTCGCTTCTTTAATTTCATCCTTTGATAAGTCTGAGTTCATCTCGGATGCCCATTTCTGGACTGGTCTTTAAATTTTGGGGCCTTAGTGTTTTTAGTTCTTTATAAATTCTAGAGAGTAGATCTTTGTCTGAGTACTTATTTGTCATGACTTTTTCCAAATTTGTGGATTGTCTTTTCACTTTGTTGGTAATTTCTTTTGACGTGAAAAAACTTCTCAGTAAGAGCAGGTCCCAGTTGTTAATTCTTTCTAGTGTTTCCTGTGTGATTTGATTTTTCTTCATGAACTCTTTGCCTACCCCTATGTCTTCAAGAGTTCCTCCTTCTTTCTCTTCCAGGAGATTTAGTGTCTCTGCTTTAATGTTTAGATCTTTAATCCATTTTGACTTTAGTTTAGTGCATGGTGATAGACCTAGGTC
>NW_004524662.1:11352190-11363457 GCF_000260255.1 Octodon degus | reverse complement strand
CTATGTCTGTGAGATATGTCGGTGGTAGTCTGATAGGGATTGCATTAAATCTATACAGCAATTTTGGGAGTATGGCAGTCTTCACAATGTTGGTTCTTCCTAATGAGCATGGAATATCTTTCCATTTTCTGAAATCCTCTACAATCTCTTTTTTTAAGAGTACTGTAATTTTCCTTGAAAAGATTTTTGACTTCTTTAGAGTAATTCAAAGGTATTTCATTTTCCTCAGTGCTATTGTAAAAGTTATTGCTTCCTAATTTCCCTCTTAGTGTGTTTGTTGTTTGTGTAGAGGAATGCTATTGACTTTTGGGTATTGACTTTGTATCCTGCTATGCTACTGAATTTGTGTATTAATTATAGTAGCTTGGCCCCTTTGTTAAAGATATGGTGGCTGAGTGTGTTCGTAGGGGCTTGAGTTGAGTTTTTTGGGTCTTTCAAGTAAAGTGTCATGTTATCTGCAAATAAAGATAATTTAACTTCTTCTTTGCCTATTCTTATTCCTTTTATTTCTTTCTCTTGTCTAATGGCTGTAGCTAATGATTCCAGAATTATATTGAATAAGAGTGTTAATAGAGGACATCCTTGTCTTGTACCAGATCTAAGAGTAAAAGATTTCAGTTTTCCCCATTTAGGATTATGTTAGCTGTTGGGTTTTCATAAATGGCTTCTAATGTGATCTGCTTCTGTTCTCTTTGGCTTTCAGCATATTATTCTTGCACTGGATTTCTTGGATTTGACTATTATATGTCTCGGTGTGTTTTTCATTGGGTTGAGGTTACTTGGTGTTCTGTATGCTTCGGTTAATTGAATGTCAGATTGTTTCCTCATATTTGGGAAGTTTCCTGCTATTTCTTCTGCCCATATTTTTTTAATGTCATTTGTATTGATTCCTTTTTTCTCATTGATGCCTATTAGTCTCAAATTGTTCATCTTTGCATCATCTTGCAAGTGTTGAATTATTTTTTCCTGCATCCTATTCGTTTTTAAGAGATCTTTTCTTACCTTTTCCCTAGCTGCACCAGCGCCTTCAAGATCTGACACTCTGTCTTCACTTTCACTCAAATGGTTTTGCAAGCTTGTGATTGAGATTTTAAGTTCCTCTATATCTCTTTGAGTCTGCTTCATGCAATCTATTTCTTTCCTGTATTGCTCATCCAATGATCATCAAAAATGATCTGTCATTTTTCTAATCTCTATTTTTTTATGTCTTCTTTACAAGCAGTTATCAATTCTTTTATTTCAGAGTTTTTTTTCAGATTGAGTTTCCTCCCTATGATTCTGTATTTGATTCTTTACTTCAGATACTATGTTTTCAGAGAATTCTTTTTTTATTTCAGAAAAGAATTCCTCTCTGAGTTCCTCTATAACTTTCTGCTGTTGCTTATTTACTTCCAATGCTATTAATGCATACATTTCAGCTGAGCTAGTGGCCTCTGCACTTGTTCTGGGTGGGCATTGGCTTTCCTCCATATGTTTCTGCATTTGATTCTTTACTATAGATGCTATTAATTGAGGGATTTCTTTTTTCATTTCCAATCTGAGTTCTTCTATACCTTGCTGCAGTTATTTCTTTATTTCAGATGCTCTTGCTTCATTGCTTTCAGCTGTGTGATTTCCAATTTTTCTGTGTTAGTGTCCTCTGTACTTGTTATGGGTGGACTTGGGGTCTGAGATCACCTTTTGCTCCTTGTATTTGTCATTTTGTATAGCACTGTCTTCTGAACTTTGTTGTAGAGCTTTGGTGCAGTTATAACCTTAGCACCTACTGAATTTCAGGTGCAGATCTACAAAGTTTGGATTTATCCTGTTGTGCCTGGCTTGGGTCTGGCTTCTGTGCTCAGCTCCTTTCTGCTTCAGCCTTGGAAGTGAGTCTGTTGTGCCCCTCTGGCAAGATGTTCTGCTCCTGGACTAGCTGGGTGGTTCTGGCCCCTACTCTCTCTGCAGCGACTGCAGCTGCAGAGTTTCACCCCAGGCCTGTATACCAGCCCTGAGTTGATTCTGAGGGAACAAGATGGAGTAGTGGGTAGAGGAAGCTCTCCCACACCATCCTGGGCCTGGGCTAGGACTGGATCTGTGGTCCCAAGAACGCGGCAGAAGTTCTCACTCACTGGGCCAGAGTTGGGGGGACTGCGGAATGGTGGTGGGTGAGACCCTCTTCCCAAGTGGGTGGAAGAGGGTCTCACCCACACTGCACCTGGGCTTGGACTGGACAGGTCCCACCGGCACTGGCTAGCTGGAGGCTGTCCCACACACTCACTGGGCTTTTCCTAGGGCTGGATCTCAATAATTAATCTTTTACAGTGATATAAATATCCCTCTTACCAAAAAGCAAATTAGTTTTTCTCTTCATTTATTAGATTAAAAGTCAATTATTGATGGAATTCTAGTTCTTATTTGATGATATAAGGCAATGTTTACAAACTCTTTTCAAGTCAAGAAGATATTTTCATATGTTCATCAATTAGATAACTCTAATAGGCAATATTAATGTATGGGAAAGGTATTTACAACATCGATGGACTTCTATTTAATTGCTACAATAAGTAATAAGAATTGCTACTATTTGGAGATATTTATGTCTTGAATGTATGATTACACTAGAGTTTATTGTAGGGGTGTGATAATTAATTCTAAATTATGATAAAACTACAAATAACAGAACGACAAATGAGCTAGTAAAATAAATAACAAATGAATCAGTTCTAAAGAAAATTTAAAAATTATTAGTACATTTTAAGTATATGCTGAAGTGTAAAAATAATTTATCACATAAAGAAATCTAAGAAATTTTGATTGAAAAAGTTATTCAAATTTAAAAATTTTATATAGTCACAGACATTGAGGTGGGTTTGCAGTATAAGTCTTCTTTCTTTTTTTTTTTTTTAAATGTAGTTAGTATAGGGAATATAGGGTTTCACTGCACAGATCGGACTCATAGTGATCCTCCTGTTTTAGCCTCCCAGTGAGATTATAGGCATGTGCTACCACACCCAGTCTCTGTCACCATCTCAGCAAACCCTGGGGACGGGGCCAGTATTGCATGCCAGGGATCAAACCCGTGTCCCTACATCTGTCTAAAGAAGCACTTTAGCCAACTGAGCTATTTGGCTTGCCCTCTTATTTCTTTTAAATAACATACCCTTTGTAACATATTTCTCATTGTTAGCTAGCCAAATTCCATCATAAATATTAAAGGTTTTAGAGATGTACAGATTCTTTATCCTTACTGATTTGAATGCTTCAATTTTCAACCTTTTAGTATACACAGAATACATATCTGTTGCCATTGATTTGATCCCAGGATTTAAAAGGGCATTATGCCACATCCATTTTCATTGCCAGTTCTATAACTTACCTCCTTGATTTTAAGCTATGCAAGCTTTCTTCTGTGCTTATACACAGATCACATTGTTTCCTTGCTTTGTACACTTACCTAAATTAACATCCCTATGTACTTTCTTCATCCTATTAAATTTGACAGCATTTTCTTTTTGACACATTAATCTTTAAGGATTTAATATATATATATGGTGGGCACAGGTATGAATCATCCTTAATCTAACATTTTCATAGCTATTTTCTTTTTTTTAAGAAACATATTTAGTTTAGGGTCTACAGGGTCTCACAACACAGATCAGATTCCTAGTGATTCTTCTGTTTTCAGCCTACCAAGTGCTGGGATTACAGGCGCATGCCACCACACCCAGTCTCATTTGCCATCTCAGTGTGCACCTGGGGCAGAGCCAGCACAGCACAAGGGGGATTGAATCCCGGTCTCTGCATCTGCCTAAGCAGGTGCTTTAATCCATTGAGCTCTCTGACTGGCCCTTCATTGATATTTTCTGATGGGCAGAGAGTGATAAGAATTATTTTCTGGTGAAGATCCATGGCAGCACAGAGGAGCTCTACTCTGTCTTCCTTTGGCAGAAAGTAACCTGCCACGCACTTCTAGCTTTAGTGACTTGAGCTGTGTCTCCACCCATGTTGAGATGCTAGCATCACATACATGATACAGTGAGGCAATGGCAGGAACATCGTTAAGTGCAGACACTGGCCTGGATGCACTTTTGGGTTCTTGTTCCATTAGAATCCTTGGTCCAAAGAGCACTCTCATTTGACCTACTATAGTTTTAGACTGAAGAAAAAATAATCTACATATTTCTAGCATTTTCTTCAAAGACTCTGTTTGTTGAAAATTAACTTTATAATGCTTTATATTTCCTTCATTTATTCACATAATATCTAATAATGTCAATATAGTACCTTCTAAATTAATCAAACATTTAAATCTTAGGATATATATTGATGCTTTGCTCCACTAAAAAAAGTATAATCTAAGGCATATAGCAAGTATATCTATGGAAATGGAAATCTATCTGATGCCCCTTTTAGCTGTAGAATTTTAGCCCATTTGACTTATTTGACATAGCTTGTTATGACACATTTTCTCATCATCACTACTGAGTGTGACTGGCTTACTGTAAAAGCCTGAGGCCTTCTTCAGGTATCTTCTGATTCTCTGAACAGCACATGCAAGAGAAAACTCTGGTTTAAGTACCTTGTCCCTACAGTGAGCTCTGTGCATTTGAGACTTATAGTCACCTGCTTGTTTCTCTCCATCAAGGCCCTAATCAGGAAAAAGAAACAACCAGTCTTAGCTACTTTTCCCTTATTGCTGAGAAAATATACCTGACAACCAAAGTTAAATGGGGAAGGACTTATTTAAGTTACAGTTTGTAGAGGACTCAGTTCATAATTAGCTATCTTCAATGCAGGGTGGCTTGTCAGAAGGTCAGCACATAAAATTAGTCAATGCCAAAGAGAAGACAACAAAAGCAGGAAGGGACTAGAGAAGACAAGCCTTCTGTCCTTTACATTGTATCCAGAAAATAAGACAATACCAAGCCAACTAATAGGCTGATTTGTAAATTACCCACCCTTAATCCTAGCTTTGCACCATGAATCAATTACATACTCAGTATTTAATCACTTTGAAAAAGCCTCACCACTGAACTGCATGAGGGTTTGGAGAAACATCCAGACACAAACCACAGCATTCCACTTTGGGGTCTTCAAATGATCATAACATGCTTTTATGCAAAAGACATTAAGTCAATCACTAAGAGTTGCCAAAGTCCTAACAGTTTCAGTACTGCTGAAAAGTTGAAGTGTCAAGACACCTCTGAGATTTAAGGGATGAGCCCCTGTAAAAAGGTAAGAAAGTTAAACACTTTCAACATACAGTGGCACACTCCAAAATTTACAAACAGGGAAATACAAAGGAATGGGATCAAATCAAGTTCAGAATCCAGGGGCCAACCAGATAGCTCAGTGGACAAATGCATCTGCTTAGGCAGAACACAATGGCCAGGGTTTGATCCCAGCATGCCATTCTGGCCCCAACCCCGGGGCATGCTGAGACTGTGATTGAGACTGGGCATCGTGGCGTATGCCTGCAATCCCAGGTTTTGGGAGGCCGAAAACAAGAGAATCACTACAAGTTTGATTTACCTAGTGAGACCCTGTAAATACTATATATCCTATGTTAAATTCATTTTAAAAAAATCCAGGAGGGCAAGCAATAAGTCCTATAGTTCTATGTTCATCAGCAGAGGCAATTGATGGCAAATTATGAATACCAAAGTCTTTGGGTGGCTCCTCCTCTATGACACTGCTGGGAGTTGTAGCTCCCATGACTTCCTTTTTCATCAGAATCTGCACCCTCCTGGAAATTTGCACCACACAATCCATTTTCCTGGCTTCCCCAAACTTCCAAAGTCTTGACTGAATCTTTGGCTTTACACTCAGATTCACAAGCAGCCCTCTCAGGGTCACACTTCTTGGCTTCCCAGTCCTACTGGAATCCGGGTAACAGCCTTCTTGACCCCACAACTCTTGCATTCTGCATGCCACTGAAACAAGCACCACAGACATCAGACTGTCTTGTAATTTCGCCTGTGTTATTACTTAGTCTTCAAGCCTTAATCTCAGTTCCAGGCAAAGTCTCTGGGCACAGTAAAAGTACAGACAATTTTTTTTGCCAAACCAAAACACATCTTCCAGCCAATGAAGTTCTTTAATTGAACAGCAAACTCCAAACCTGTTGTTCACTGATGTCTTAGTTACTTTTCTCATTGCTGAGACCAAATACATGACACTCATAGTTAAAGAACAAAGGTATATTTAATACGTATTTTATTGAGTTTTCAGCTGGCTCCAAGGAAGGTAGAAGGTGTGGTAAAACAGAACCACTCATGACAGCACAAAATGGAAAAAAAAGAAGAGAGGAGAGTGAGCTTCTTTTCCTCCTTTATATTTTTAGCAAGCTATCCACTCTAAGTTGGGTCTACAGCTCAGAGCATCTCTTGAAGTCCTTTTGCACAGGCTCAGTGTGTTTAGAAATCAAGAACTCTTCCCCTTGCCCAATCACTTAGTTAAGCTTCTAAACTTCTCAAATTGACACATTCAATACACAGTCTTAATATTCTAGGGAATAAATAGCCACTCTAGGGCATGTCCTCTATACCCTAGGATGTAGAACTGTTGAGTCAATTAGCTAAACTTCTCAAGTTGATACAGTGTATTAACCATAGGAGCTGGCATTGTTTCTATTAGCATTCTGATTTGATCTCTGAATAGAACCCCCCACTAAGTATCATCTAACATGGTCTAGTCCTGATTTTTGGTTGGCATATCTGAATCTTTCCTAACTTTTCCTCTTCCCACAAGCCAGTTCCATAGGTCCTTAAACCACAGCAACAGCCCCACTTCTCTGATACCAAAATATCTGTTCCTTACTTTTCTCTTATTGCTGAGACAAAATACTTCACACCTAAAGTTCAATCTGAAAGGTGTATTTAGCCCACAGACTGAAGAAGTCTCAGTCCACAATCAGCTGGTTATAATTCAGGATGGCTTGTCAGGGTGACAGCATAGAAGAGAAGCAGTTCATACAAAATAGAAGAGAACAAAAACAAACAGGAAAGGAGAAGAAAAGCCTATTTCTGTCAGTATTGTATTCAGACTCTCAGGATTAGAGAAGCACCAAATTAATCAGTGGACTGATTTAGTAATAACCCTCCTTTAATCTTAGATATGCACCATGAATCAGTCACACTCTATATTCAGCTAACACTGAAAAAGCCCCTCTATGACTGTGTGAGGCTTTGCAGAGACACCTGGACATATGCCATAGAGCAACCGAGTGTTTTAGGGGTGGAAATGGCCCCTGAGGAGAAAATGAAAGGGTGAGGAGCAATAGGAAGTCCTGAGGTACACCCCGGAAATCATGAATATCATGTGGGTGCTGAGATCTGCCTAGATAACCTATGAATGTCAAATTGCTGAACTAAGAGAACACCAGACACTGATGGCTAATGGATAACTTTAAATGAGCCAGAGAGTACAGAAATTAGAAAACCAAATGGAGAAATGTAGAACAGAATTGTAATTCTGGTGTGAGCACCTGGAATGCCTCCTTGTACACCCTGTCCTGTGGCCTTGCTAAAGTGGGCTGGACTTCCCACAAGGCTGATCTCTTAAGGGTCATCACCATTTCATACACTTCATTGTCATCTTCAAGTAACCTAATGCATTTTATGTTGTACTACTACTTATTTGTAAATAATGTTTTTCCATACTCTCTCTTTCTAGTTTGCCTTTTGACTGCAAGGCATTTGAGTATGTTATTTCCAGTGAAATTTGTAGCCAAGAAGTGCATATATTGCTTCAGAATGCTTCAATATGGTGATTTCCATAATCTTTCCCTATTTGGGCATGGCTTTTATAGTTAGATATATAGAAGATACAAAATTTCAAGATGACTCAAATTGGTAAGGCATTTCCACTTTTATTACCAGTAATTTCATTAAAATAAAATTTTACATGCCTATTCCTTTTTTGAATAATTCATTTTGTATTATTAAACTTTTGCTATACAGATTGATCTTCATTCACAGAAGCAAATTTATATAATGACTTGGTTGGTGATATATAGTAATTTCAAATCCACTTTATACAAGACTTTAAAAATAGTTAACCAACTTTCCTTTCAAAATATAGTTCTCCATGTATAGACTAAGTTGACATAAATGAACATGATAGGGTAGTTCGTCACATAATGTTAGTACTAGACAAAACAATATTTTATGTAATTAGTGTTATATATTAACAACTGCTCTTTGTAATATATCTTTTCATTATAGTGTCATTGCAAGAGCCATTTAGACAAGGCTAAAAATCCACCAGATGACATCCATTAATACAGCAAAGACAGCTTCAAATGTAGAGCATTCATACGGGAGACAATGTATTGTAATGGAGATTTGTTTCATTCTTCGCAGAGAGCAGCCACTGTCTTTTGTGTTTAGATAGATATATGGATGTATGAAAAAATATGAGAAGCATAGATGACATGGTAATCTAATGAGAGTTCTGACCGAATGTTCTAACCTATGAAATTATCAGCCCATAACTACAAGCCCAGAAGGGATGTGCAACATTATCTTGCATTATATACATGAGTACATTAAAGGAAATAGCTGAAAGAATAAAATTAAGAAAAGAGAAAAATTGACTTTTTTTTTGCTTAAAAAGCTTCTTTTTAGGAATGGTTGGAGATTTTCCCTAAACCATCTTAATTTTAAAGTGGCTATAAGAACCCAGAGAATGGTACTAAAAGTAACTAAAGGCCTCTTAAAGTGGTACTTACTTTTCAAAGCTATTTCTGAGATTCATGTAAAATATGTGCAAAGAAAAAAAAAGACATGTGGAGAATTATTTTAGTAATCTTGACTACTTTTTTCTCAACTGAATGCTTTAATATCAAGATCCATGCAAATAAAGAAATATTCAACATTAAATTAAAAATTATCATAAGGAATACATATTTTGCTGAATACGTTCAAATCTATTAAAAACATTAACTTAATCCTGCATGTCTGGTATTTTGCTCAGCAACAAGAAATGTAACTAAGCTAGAATTTAATACCAGAAGGAAGGTTGTTGTATGACTATACAGGACAATGTGGTTCCAGAGCTGTTGGAGATGGATTATGGAAAGGCTCTGGAAAGGTTCCAAGAGGCCAAATGAAAAAGTAGTGCTGGTAAACTTTAGGCTGTACTACATGGAAGATTCTTGTCAGAGATTAGAGGAATAAAAGCTGGAAAAGACTAGACTTGAAGGTTTTTGCTCAGAAAAATGACTGCAAATGACTTCAGAGTATGTGAATTACTCCATGGCAGAAAGTTTGTCTTCATTTTGTGATGTTCAGAGACTGCCTGAAACTGAAATTAAGGACAGTGAAGTAAACAATCTTACAGAAGAAATTTCAAGCTAGATTAATGTTAAGGCAGTGGCATGGCTATAGTTAGGGACTTTTAGGCAGATTTACTTTGACCATTAAGAAGAAATATCCCAGAAGAATTATTTAAAACATTGTAATTTTAGCCAGAAGCGAAGCTGTGGACTGAAAAGATAGGGCAGAGGAGAGCTGAGAAGGAGTAGGAGAACAGAGAAATGGCCTGAGGGCATCATAAGAATCAGCAGAACTCCACTTTTTGCAACATCAAAATTTAAGAAATTAATTCAAAAAGAAAGTTCAAGAGCATCATATTTCAGAACAATGCCAGCCTAGAGAAGCTGTTCTTCAGGATTGAATCCTACAGCCAAGAGAGAAAGAAACCCGGTTACTGCTCTAGCGGCAGCAGGACTTGGCATCATTTCCAAGGTGCTGGGTTTAGATACACGCAGAATGCAAGAGTTGTGGGGTCAGAGGCTTCTACCCGGATTCTAGAAGGCCTGGGAAGCCTGGAAGTGTGACCCTGAGAGGGCGATGTGTGAAGATGAGTGTAAAGTCAAAGGTGCAGAGCAGACTGCAGCACTTTGGAGAATCCAGGAACATGGACCATCTAAGGCAAATTGCAAGGAGGGAGCAGATTCTGCCCAAGAGAGAAGCCATGGGAGCTACAACTAACAGCATTTTCATGGAGGAGGAGCCGAAGCCTTTGGAATTCACATTTTGCCACCAATTGTCTCAAATGATAAACACAGAGTTACAAGACTTATTGCTTGCCCTCCTGGATTTTGAACTTGATTTAATCCCATTCCTTTGTATTCCCATGTTTGTAGGTTTTGGAGTGGAGATGTATATCTTGTGCCATTGTATTTTGAAGGTGTTTAACTTTCTTTGCCTGTGTAGTCAAACACCTATGAGTTTGCTGCAAATCTGAGAGACTTCTTGGCACTTGAACTTTTCAGCAATATTGAAACTGTTAGGACTTTGGCAACTCTCAGATATGGACTAAATGCCTTTTGCATAAAGGAATATGCAATGATCCTTTGGGGACTCAGGAGTGGAATGTTATCATTTGTCTAGATGCTGCCCCAAAGCCTCATGCAATTACAGGGCTTTTTTTCAGAGGTGACTATATCTAGATTGTATGATGGTTTGGATTAAAGGTGTGTGATTACTAAATGAGCCTACTAACTCTTTTAGCGTTTCCTTAATCCTGGTCTTCTGCCATCTTTATGGTAGAAAGATGTTAAGGTTTCTGGTTGCTCTTGCTATCTTTTACCTGCTCTGAATGGCTCTATGTAAAACCACATTTCCTTAGAGTCAGCTTATTATGGACTGAAACCTCTACAAACTGTCACATAAATAATTCTTTCTTTCCTTAGTTTTGTCATCAGGTGTTTTATCTCAGAGATGGGAAAAGTAACTGAGACTCTATTCAAACTTTTGAATAAGGATTAATTTACAGATTACACACTTTCTATTTCTCTTCATACCATTACTTTCAAATTTTTAATTATTCTACTTATGCATTAATTCATTTAGCATATATTTTCCGAGTTTAATGAACCAAGCACAGAGTAAGTTCTAGAAGACCTCAGATTCATTGCCCAAAGCAAATTACATTGTAGTGGGACAAAGCAATGAACGCAAAGAGAAATAAATAAAAATAACTTCAGAAGTCCCCTGTGCTAAAGAGAAAATAGCATAACTTTCTGAGGTAGACTATGCTTAGTTTCAGCGAAGGGGCACTATTGAGCTTCTTTAAATAAGACGGTGAGGCAAGAGCTTTCTTTTTTTTTTCGTGGTGTATTTCTTTTTTAAAATTAATTTTAGGACCCAGTCCTAGCCCAGGTTCGGTGAGTGTGCGGAGAGTTTCCTACTACCCTGCGCCGGCGGGACCAGTCCCAGCCCAGGCGCAGCGTGGGCCGGACCCTCTCCCAGCCCCTCGGGCCGCCCCCACCACTCCGCGGT
>NW_004524662.1:11342471-11344827 GCF_000260255.1 Octodon degus | reverse complement strand
CAAGTCCGCATCTTGTACAGCAATTAACCACTAAGAAGAATATATGCAGTGTATTATTTGTTGAAACTGTCCTTCCAATTTGATTTGAAACTGTCTCATTGCTATCTCTTTGTCAATAAAACTTTGAAGAAAAAAAATTAATTTTAATGAGAAAAAAAGATAATATATCAATGAAACAGTTTCAAAACATGTTAGTAGGACACTTACAATAATTAATACATTGCTTATTGTTGTATTCAATTAATACATTGCTTATTATAGTATTGAGAGAACAAGATGCTGACATGATATCTTGTCTAAACAATATTAGTACAAACCTTTATTCTCAATGAACTAAGAGAAAGTAGCTGTACATCTATCCTAACTAATATATATCTCACCACAAAATGTTCCTTTATTTATATCCCCCTTTTTTGTTTTGTTTTGTCAGAGATGGATGTTCCATTGATGTTAGAGAAGCTGCATTTGGAGAAGTCTTTAAAGGACCTTTACATACTTGATGTCAGTCCAAAGACTGTAGGTAGTTGTGCTGATAATTCACTCCTATTATGGACTATGGGACTATATTTGTTATTTTGCAAGAGTTTTCTTGACAGAAATCTTCAGATGAAATTTAAAAATGAGGACAAGCTGAATGCTTAATGCTAAGGGGATTTTGGGTGCACAGGCCCAAGTTATTACTGAGCAAGACCCACCCTGGGAATAATGCAGATCAGTGAGCGTGCAGCACCAGTGCAAAACGGAGATGGCAGATGCAAAGTCGGGAAGGAGGCTACAGATCATCTGCTGGCCTCACAAAAGTCTGGATACAGTATGAAGGGTCTGGGAAGCTACTACATCTGTCCTAACAGAGGAAATATATCTCAATTATGATTATCTTCATCTTGTTAATGAAATATGGAGCTGATTCTTCAGTTCAGGGAGATTGGTAAGAAATGCAAATCATTTGAGGAGAGGAAAACGTGACAAATTGACTATCTTAAACTATGGAATTGACTGAATAGGAAGGTCTACTTGACTTCATACATGCAAGATGAGATTCCTGTCCTTTTAATAGATCATGGAGCAAACTAAGAATCAGATTCATAATGCCTCTACAGGCTCTGATTCTCTGTATTACTCACCAGTACTTCATTACATTAAAATCTTTGAAGTGGTAAAATAGTTCCCCATATTTTACAAATTCCTTGAAGATACAGATGGTATTATGCATTTTATCATATGCTCTGCTGTCCTTAAAATACTATTCATTTAAGAGAATATATTCAATAAATATTTGTAAGAAGAATGGCTGAGAGTTCAACCAATCTAGAGTTTATATAACATGTTGCAACTGAGAAGTGATTAAGATCAGTGCCAAAATACAAATTTTTCTTAGTGCCACCTGCAATTTTTTTTCTAAATAAATTGATAAATATGTATGTATGCATGAATTGGAATGCTGGGTTTTAACTGAATATTTGTCATTACATTTTCAAATGCATCCGTAGTAAATTGATTTCAGGTGTATGTTTCTCTTTGCCAAACCCCAGCTTAATAACACGTTTTGTGTTCAAACTAGATTTGAAAGAAAACTTGTTGTGCACGGCAGAAATAGACACTTTATGCCTTTCAGATATTTAGTCTGATCAATTACTGGACAGAGGATACATAACTCACATAAGCTCAAGCATCATGCTGAACACCTGCAGAACTTTTAATTCCTCTTTTAACTGTAGCGTCCCCCAGCATCACATTTCACTCCAAGAAGGAAGAGAAGGGAGGAGCAGGCTGCCTTTATGTTAACGAGTATTCATGGTTTCCTTCAATTGTCCGCCATTATTGATACAAAGGTGCTCTTTCCGAGAGCGCAGAAATCCATTCTCCTGGACAGTATTTTAGATAAACTTGATATGATCTCAACTCATCATTTAAAATTTATCACAAAGACTGGGCATTGTGGCATCTGCCTGTAAACACAGTACTTGGGAGGCTGAAAGCAGGAGAATCACTACAAGTCTGATCTATGTAGCAAGACCCTGTAGACCCTGTACTAACTACAAAAATAAATTAATAAAAATAAAATTTATGACAAAATAAGCCTTTTTTATAGGTCACCTTGCATGATTTAGTCCCTTCTGAAGGCTGAAAGATTCTGAAATGTGTAAAAGAGACCTTATAAGTCTAAAAAAATTACGAATTGAATATTTAGATGACCATTATGCACTTAGATATGTGAGAATTCTTAGCTGTAGGGACAGCTAAAATGTTTTAAACTCTGTAGATTATTAGTGGGGCCAGGGAGATGGCTCAGTAGAATAAGCACTTGCCTGGCAAGCACGAGGGCCTGAGTTCAATCCCCGGTTCCGCCAAAAAA
>NW_004524662.1:11335430-11342371 GCF_000260255.1 Octodon degus | reverse complement strand
TCTATGTGAACAGTACCATCTTATTTATTTTAAGTTTATTTACATTGATGTCTCTACAAATTATTCAGGCTGCATTGTTTTGGTTGTCGTGCATTCTTACACCCATTTGTATTTTTCTCCATCATATTTGTTTACAGATTAGGCTATAGAGCTACATGTGCCAACACGCTGGGCCCAATCAATTACAACATTAATTTCTTTCTTTTTTTTTTTTTTTTTTTTTTGCGGAACTGGGGATTGAACTCAGGCCCTTGCGCTTGCCAGGGAAGCGCTTATTCCACTAAGCCATCTCCCTGGCCCCAACATTAATTTCTTAATGTACTACTCCTTTAGTAGAAATATAAATCCTTTGGCATCTGATGTCACACGACTTTTTTCATGCCATTTTTCTTCCCCATAGTTTTGCATCTGCCATCTTTATAAATTCAGAACAATTCCTGATACAGCATACTTTCTTTTTCTAATTGAAATGCTCCTAACTTACCTGCTCCTTCAACATTTGAATAGAGGTATAGGGAAAGGTTAACAGAAGACTTAAAAATAGTCCTGCACTCTAGGATGGTCACTTGTGGAATAGCAGCCAAAGTTGCCACTGGAAATAGCTAGGTCCGGGGCCGACTTTGGATTATGCACCATGCCTCTCCCTGGGCCCTGGAGAGTAACTAAACTAACAAGGTTTCTGCTTACTTTTATAAAATGCTTGCCATTTGACTAGAATTCAACACCAATCTCCTACCAGAGGCATGCAATATTTCCCAAGTATCTGGTAACTGTTCGTCCATCCAAACTCATCAGTCCCCTACCTTTTCCTTCATGTTCCATGATGCTTGATGTTTTGAAGATCCTAGTATACATAGTGCCAATTAGTTCTCCATGTGTGCTAATTAATACATTGCTTCTGCCTGTTTTCCTTTCCACCCTTTTCTATCTCTTGCTGTTTTAAGACTCAAATCACTCGTCATGTGCTCTAAGAGTCTTTTCCTCCCTGACTCCCCCACTTCCAGTGGGTTAACTGGCTTTCTTATGCCTTACCATCTTATGCTGTATATCTCTCCATAATTATACTCAGCTCATGTTGGACCTTTATGTATCAGTCTCTCCCCTTAGAAGTCATGTTCCTGGAGATCATGGGCCTGAATCATACTCAGGTTTTCATACCTTCTGCCTAAATGAGTGTGATTTCGATGGCTTTTAATGATGTAGGGAAATTAGTAGACATCTATCTCCTACTAAGTGTCAAACAAATTAAGTCACCTAAAGACATTAATATATCTTTAATATTTAAATTCATTTTATTATTTTAACTGGCATGACACTTGTATGTATTTGTGGATTATAGTACAGCAATTTAATGCTCATGTACAATGCATAGTGCTGAAAACAGAATCTTTTAGACTAAAGAATATTTCTGCATTCTCATCCAGTTGCATGAAGAATATGGTAGTCTTAGAATGGGATATTCTAAAGAAAGAATACAGAAGGCATTGGAGCAATGTACAGCTATTTGTTCTGCTGAGATATATACCCACTTTTCTCATTCTTCCAACTCTATTAAAACCTATTGACTCTGTCTTTTCATGTGTCAGCCCTCATCACCCTTCTCCACTCTTTGCTTCTGATCTACATTATGCATGCCTTTATTTTAGCTTTCTCCACATTACATTCTAATGTCTTGTGTAGGTCTAGCTCATCTCTTGGAGTGCATCTTTCCCTGGAGCAGGAGAGGGATGTCTTCCTCATTTACACTTTGCAGCTGTTACTATACCTGACACATCACAAGTATTCTGTAAATATGGAATAAATGATCCAAATCAGCCAAGTGCTGTGTTTGGGTGAGGTGACTCATTGCCTGCTGGTCAAGAGGAATGAAGTGTGTTGAGATGCATTCTAAAGAGCGAAGACAAGACAAGATCTTCACTATGCTGAGTATGTTTCCAGTGCTTTCTTAAATGTCAAAGGGTGAATCAAGTTCATAATGTTCCTGCTGCTGAGATTTAAAGGAAGAAACAATTCTATGCACGCTTTAGATGTCTCAAGTCTCTTATTCCACAAATTTGGTTGTACTTTTTTGTACAGTAAATAAACCCCACTGGTCCATTTATAAGACAACATGGCGGGCCCTCCAGCTGCTGATGGTGACCCTTTCTCAGCTTCGGTGTTTGCTCTGAGGTTCTTCCTGTTCTCGCTTGTGTGTTTTTTTTAAAGTAGAATTCACCTGAAGCCAGTTTTCACACTGCAGAGCTAATTTCTATGCAAAAGTGAATGATGTCTCACATTAAATATTCCTTAGAGCATACAGTTGACATTGAATGTATAATTTTAAGCAGCTCAAGCAATATTCACTAAAGGGTTGACACAAGAACAAGGATCACAAGAAAATGTAGGTGAGAACAGAAAAACGATAAGCACACCAAGGTTTTCCCAACACCTCAGCAGTCATCCCCCCATTTATCTTGCTTTTTCCTTGGGTTTAAGTTTTATTTTTAAAAACTGGGTCAAGTCCCCTAGGAAAAGCTCAATCTTTGCACAAAAATTAGAGATATTTGGAGATTCATTAACTCTCCCTGGCCACCAGAATAATCAAGTTGCAGAAAGGGCAATGACACTCTTGACTAAATGGCACCTTAAATTTTTTAAATCCCCAATGAAAATTCTTGATTGTGAAAGTTTAAAATTCAAAGTGACTATCTTGCACTAAATGTAAAGCTTGCATGTTTAATTTGTAATTATTCATGTTAGCGATGAGCTGTATTTCACAGTGGACTTTCAGACTTGTGGAGCTGATGAGTAATTTTAATTTTGTAGAATCAGAAGAGATGTCATATGTGATAGAAGAGGTCATATACCTCGCACCCTGGAACAATTTTAGATTTAGTTCAGGCAAATGCATTATTTATTTAAAAATAATTTGAGACTGTTTTACTTCTATCAAGTATATTCAATGAAGAGGATGCATTTGACTAATTTCCCAGGCAGTGAGTTATGTAAATACACAGTAGAATGCAAAAGAAACCATGAATACTTTTAAATTCATACTTAATAAAACATATACATATAGATTGTCCTTTTGTTTGAAGGTGATACTGCCATTATTGATTTTGCTATTTTCTGTGTGTTTAGATCTGGCTGTTTGATTGGCAATTCCTACTGGGTATTGTCTGCATACGTGTAGACTAACAACTACAGCCGTTTCCTGGAGGGCTTGATTGCTGGGTTGTTCAATATTTATTAAGCATCCAAGAAGTGCTAGGTGCTGCATTGAGCATTGCAAGGGTAAAAGTACTTCTGTCCTCTAAAAATTCTGTTCCAAGGTGAATAGTAGAATGAATATATTTCTTATATTTTATGTTGACCAAAACTATGAGATTAGAACCGGATTTATAAGATGCTGTCCTGCAGGAATGAATCTAATAAATCTCTTTCCCATTCAAATAATATAGGACACACTTCTGAAGTGTTCAGCTTATAAAGCCATGTTTGAATAAAAAGACTAAGACATGTGAAGGTCCAGAGAATATGAGGTAAGAAAGTGTTATCATTGAATGAGAAGGAAATACTCAGTCTGGAAAATCTTGGCTTAAAGTGGATAAAGAGGAAGTGTTCTAGTAATCTTTTCAAGACTTTGTCATAGTAAGAATTTTAGGTCAGGGCTGGCTAGATAGCTCAGTGGACTAAAGTGTCTGCTTAGGCAGAGCACAACAGCCAGGGTTCAATCCCCTGCATGCTGTGCAGGCCTTTGCCCCTGGGGTGCACTAAGACAGTGATTGAGACTGGGCGTGGTAGTGTGTGCCTGTAATCCCAGCACTTGGGAGACTGAAAACAGGAGAATCACCGTGAGTCTGACCTACATAGTTAGACCCTGTAGAGACTATACCAAATACATAAAAAAAAAAAAGACTTTTAGGTCAGACTGATTGAACCCTAATTTTGGTCATTGATTACACTGAAATCTGGTATAGCTTCTCTGCATTTTATTCAAAGTATTCACATTCAGAAGATATTGTAGTAAATAATAATGAAGATCAGCGCATGCATGCATTGATCAGCAAATGTATTTCCTGTTAAGACTTGAAAGCACTCTTTTTTTTTGTCTTTTTATCTCTTTATTTCTCTGACTATGATCATGGTTTTCCTTTTAATGCTAACAGTTTAAGAAAAACTGTCGTTTGAAAACTAATAGAAATGATGGAAGCTGAAAGTTGGTCACTGTATTTTTAGGCAGGATAATTACTGTTAAAGGAAACATGTCATTCATTGTTGAAAACAGTAAGCTCTATCATGTTGCCTTTATACTTTTCATGTTAGTAAACTCACCCAATATTAAGTGCACTTTCAATCCTAATTTAATAATTTTTACCTGCTACTTAATTATTCACAAAATAGCCAGTATCCTTGTCTATAAAGCACTGCTACAGAAAAAAGAGGGCCTGTGTACATAAATTAAAATGACTACACTAAGTTGTTGCATTTTCACTGAGCTTTAAGGCCTATTTCAATTTAAAGTTTAATTTTAGTACCATTAAGACTTTTAATTCATTGTATTTTCCCAAGGAAAGGAGAAGGGAAGGTAAAGTCAGCATATGTGTTACAAAACAATTAGAAAATATGAAAGAAAGTATAGCGGGGTACAGCAAAATCAACCATCAAACAGACACCCCAGTGAAAGGGTCACCAAAGCCCAAGGCTTCTTGGTCCTGGCTGTTCAGGAATGATGTGAAGGGTTCAGGGAAAGAATAGGCAGGTATATACTTTTCCATGCTCCACCCTCCATCCTTCTCCATAAATTCAAGATTTCAAATAAAGCTTTGGTTTCTAGCAGTAAACATGGAGTCACATTCGTCTGTCACCCATTAAACAATCTTGAGGCCATTTCGTCATGTTTCTTACACCTGCGTAAATAGAAGTTCCTGAGTGACTTGAATATGCATTCATACTCCCTGTCCTGGTATCCTGACCCCACTTGCTTCTCTAGGACTAAAAATTGAGTAGGTTTGATCCATCCAAACAGCAGGTGTTTGGCATGAATTGCATCCAATAACAGTCTTGACTCAGGAGGTTGGGAACAAGGGGTAGGGAATCCTTGCTCCTTCAGGATTTCTGCCTAAGCCATCTAAGAATTGCAGAGATACTTTAAGAATTAAGTAGATATGTGCATGAGTGTGCAGATTTTCTTTAGGGGGAGAAGAAAGTTTTAGGACAGATTTAGTCCCAAATAGGAAACAAGAGAAAAGGGAATACAAAAGATGGTTCAAGAGTCCCACTTCAGAAAGAGCCTCCCCCATCTTATTTTTCAGATTTGCCTGGTGTAGAACCTTCAGTCAAAGATGCTTTGGCTATTTTTCTCTCAACACAAAAAGAATTTTGTAAACAATAAAACCCCAAAAGAACATGGCGAAAAGACCAACACATATTTAAACAAACTAAGCCACCTAGCAATTACCAACCCAGAGACTCAGCAAAAGTCCTACAAAGCCCAGACAAATACAGTAATTAAGAGGGGAGAGTATTTGGGGGAGACAAAAAACCAGGATCAGACACACACTATCCAATGCATTCTACTGCATTTGTCCTGTCTCAGAACAGCGAGGCAGGTCTACAGTGATCTCACAGCATGTAAATTAAATCCCCTTTTTCTTTTTTAGCTATCAAGACACTACTCATTACTACTGCAGCAGGGCAGGACAGTGGCTCCTGGGATGATGGAGACCCTCTCTTACAGGTCTCCTTGGAAGCCACAAATGTTGAATGGTTCATAATTTTAGTCCTTGCTTCTTCACATAGCCATTCCTGCTCAGCATAGAATGAGCACAAGGTTATTGGTCTTAAAACTCAGCCTTACCAACTCACTTTTTAAAAATACAAACACACACGAGCGTGCGCGCGCGCACACACACACACACACACACACACACACCCTGTTGTGCATTGGCAAGCTAGGCTTATCTATCTAGCCTAGAATGGATCAGATTTGTAAAGCAAGCCCCATACCCCGAGGATGAGACAACAATCATCACATCACCTGACCTCAACTTCTTTTCTGAGCCTTTTACCTGGCTCAGCCTCTCCTAACTTCTCTGCACCACCTTTTCTATTCAGACTTAATTTCCAGTCTTCCAGTCGAAGTTCAAGTCGTGGGGCAACTTTTGAAAACCTAGTCTCCTATCAAACATTTTTAAGGTGGAGGAGGTTTCAAGAGGGTACTATAGCAGAAGATTCAACTCTAATTGGCAGAGATGAGGTAGTTCACTTGATAGCTGTGCACTCCAAATGTTTGCTCTCCATAGTGATAAAAACACAAAGTATTGCTGCTGTGCAGACCTGGAGCTGCTGCAAACTTCTCCCTGAGATTGATCATGTACGTGAGAACCCAGTGCAGGAATGAAGGCCTTACATTAAAATTTACATTAAAAGCCAGGGTATTTATATTATGAAAAAAATTTAAATGCACAAGATATGTCATTTGCACACAGTGCAGTTGGCGTGCTGGAGAAAGTGAGACCCAAGGTGCAGTTATCCAAAGGAGCAAATAAATAAAATCACATTGGCCCCAAAAGGGGTGGGAGTGAATTAGGAGGAGCAGTCTGCAGCTGTTCTCCCAACCACCCTTTTTCTCTGTCACCACAACCCATTGCTTGGAATAGTTCCCAGCACCACATCCCAAGATTGGGTTATGAGGGAAAAAGATACTAAACCTCCCCGACATTGCTCCTGAGATTCCTTCCCATTTAATGTAGCAGCTTGTGGATTGGGTCCATCAGTCTGGTCTCATGCGTAATTATTTCACCCTGGAAAGGGAAATATCACACATCCTTCTTTTTTTTATTATTTTTTATTTTATTTTATTTTTTTATTTTTTTCTTTTTTTATTTTTCAACAAATAATACACTGCATATATTCTTCTTAGTGGTTAATTGCTGTACAAGATGCGGACTTGTGATCCT